>NC_048582.1:4528898-4543898 GCF_013265735.2 Oncorhynchus mykiss | reverse complement strand
AGGCGGCACTAAATTGTGGAGACAGAATCGATACGTTGTTAAGGGGAGATGTGACACTTTTCAAAAATGCACGCTGTGTAATATCGTATTAGTCCTCTGTTTACTACGTATGAGGAGCAGTCTGAGCAATGCTACGGCCCAGATGGCACCCTATTTCCCTTTATAGTGCACTACGTCTAACCAGAGCCCATGTGGATACTAGTGTACTAGGAAGGGAACAGGCTGTCATTTGGAACTGATCCTGAGCAGCTAGCAGAGGATAATGGGTCCTAGACTAGTCCGGATGGAATTGACTGTAATTCAGGAGAGAATCACTGGCTTTTATCCAGCTTCCAACCCTCCTCTCATCTCATGTCCTTTCACACTGCCATTCAGAGGAGCATGGCTACTGAGGCATACGAGACCGTCGCTGGCGCTATGAAAGACATCTGATATTAATGGTGTGTTGTCCCAGTTCACAGGAGGTGATTATCTTAACTACCTGTACTGTCACAGTCAGATATTCAAATAATTGTCAAAGTTAGGAAGGAATAAGTGATCAAGCAGTCAGTAAGCATTTCCATGTGTGAGATGAGGAGGGGCATCGCCTGAGACAGAGAGCCTCTCTGGGCTCTCTAGCCTCTCTGGGCTCTCTAGCCTCTCTGGCCTCTCTAGCCTCTCTGGGCTCTCTGGGCTCTCAAGCCTCTCTGGGCTATCTAGCCTCTGGGCTCTCTGGGGTCTCTGGGCTCTCTAGCCTCTCTGGGCTCTCTGGGCTCTCTAGCCTCTCTTGGGCTCTCTGGGCTCTCTGGGCTCTCTGGGCTCTCTAGCCTCTCTAAGCCTCTCTGGGCTCTCTGGGCTCTCTAGCCTCTCTAGCCTCTCTGGGCTCTCTAGCCCCTGGGCTCTCTGGCCTCACTGGGCTCTCTGGCTCTCTAGCCTCTCTGGGCTCTCTGGGCTCTCTAGCCTCTCTGGGCTCTCTAGCCTCTCTGGGCTCTCTGGGCTCTCTAGCTTCTCTTGGCTCTCTGGGCTCTCTAGCCCCTGGGCTTTCTAGCCCCTGGGCTCTCTGGGCTCTCTAGGCTCTCTAGCCTCTCTGGGCTCTCTAGCCTCTCTGGGCTCTCTGGCCTCTCTAGGCTCTCTGGGCTCTCTAGTCTCTCTATCCTCTTTAATCTCTATCCTCTCTAGACTCTAGCCTCTTTAATCTCTATCCTCTCTAGACTCTAGCCTCTTTAATCTCTATCCTCTCTAGACTCTAGCCTCTCTAGCCTCTTTAAGCTCTAGCCTCTCTGGCCTTTGTAGCGTTTTTAGACTCTCTTGCCTCTTTAGCCTCTTTGGGCTCTCTATCTTCTCTGGCCTCTCTGCCTTTCTGCCATCTCCCCACTTAATAAAGGGCACGGTGAGTGCGTCCCAAATGGCACCTTATTCCCTATATAGTGCACTTATTTTGACCAGAGCCCTATGGGCCCTGGTCTAAAGTAGTGCACTATGAAGGGAAAAGGGTGCCAATTAAGAAGACGACTGTATTTTGTCTAATAACGTCATGACAGCATGGCGGGCAAAGGGACTCGCTGCTAATCACCTGGAGCTCTTTCTCATCTCTCTCTCTCTCTCTCTCTTTCTCATCTCTCTCTCTCCCCCCTCTCTCTCTCTCCTCTCTCATCTCATCTCATCTCTCTCCTGTCTCTCTCTCTCTCTCTCATCTCTCTGCTCTGTCTCTGTCTCTGTCTCTCTCTCTCTCTCTCTTTTTCCTCATCTCTCTCTCTCTCATCTCTCTCTCTCTCTCTCTCTCTCTCTCTCTCTCTCTTTCTCATATCTCTCTCTCTCTCTCTTTCTCATCTCTCTCTCTCTCTCTCTCTCTCTCATCTCATCTCTCTCTCTCTCTCTTTTCTCATCTCTCTCTCTCATCTCTCTCTCTCATCTCTCTCTCTCTCTCTCTCTTTCCTCATCTCTCTCTCTCTCATCTCTCTCTCTCTCATCTCTCTCTCTCTGTCTCTTTGCTTCTCTCTCTCTCTCTTTCTCTATCTCTCTCTTTCTCGCTCTCTCTCTCTGTCACCTCTCTCTTTCTCGCTCTCTCATCTCTGTCACCTCTCTCTTTCTCATCTCTCTCTCTCATCTCTCTCTCTCTCTGTCTCTCTCTCTCTCTCTGTCTCTCTCTTTCTCTATCTCTCTCTTTCTCTATCTCTCTTTCTCTCTCTCTCTGTCATCTCTCTCTTTCTCTATCTCTCTTTCTCTCTCTCTCTGTCTCTCTCTATCTCTATCCTCTTTCTGTCTGTCTGTCTTTCTTCTTTCTTTCTTTCTTAGAAGCTAATATTCGGTCGCCATTTCACTCTGTAGTAGTCTACCTAAATAGAGGATGGGATGAGAGGGGGAGGAGGGGAAGAGAGGAAAGGAGAAAGAGGAGGGAAAAGAGAAGGTTGAGAAGAGGAGAGGAAGAGAGAAGCGGAGAGACCAGTGTAGAGGAGAACTATCAAGCATTAATTAAATAACTGTCTGGATTAGCTGTGTGAGCCTGAGTCCCTGTGATGGTGGACACACACACACACACACACCACACACACACACACACAAACACTACACACACAAACAAACACCTAATCCTCCAGAACAATTCAGGGGAGATGTGAACAGCTGGACTGGATAGTGTCCAAGTGGAGGATTAAAACCCATCAGTACAGACGCCTCACATAGAACATACCTGAAGGCTCAGACACACACACACACAAACACACACCACACACACAAACACACACACACACACACACACACACACACACACACACACACACACACACACACACACACACTCTCTCTCTGTCTCTCTCTCTCTCTCTCACACTCTCCAGGAAGTGTGATTTAACTAACACCAAGGAGAGAGGAAATCAGACATTATTCCATAAACTGTTTCCTCCACAGTAGTAGTGGTGGTTGAGGGTCCTGTTCTTCCACAGTAGTAGTGGTGGTTGTGGGTCCTGTTCATCCACAGTAGTAGTGGTGGTCGAGGGTCCTGTTCATCCACAGTGGTAGTGGTGGTTGTGGGTCCTGTTCCTCCACAGTAGCAGTGGTGGTCGAGGGTCCTGTTCCTCCACAGTAGTAGTGGTGGTCGAGGGTCCTGTTCCTCCACAGTGGTAGTGGTTGGTTGTGGATCCTGTTCCTCCACAGTAGTAGTGGTGGTTGTGGTTCCTGTTCTCCACAGCTGCTACTGCTCCATCTCAGTACCTAGGCCAGTGGTGTTGGAGGCAGCTAGCCTGATGATTGATTGGCCATAGAAACATGCGTGGCTGTCATGAATTATAGTGTGAGAACATCCAATAAATTGTTTTAGATGGCTTATTACAACAACATTACTTGACAAGCATATTAAATTATTTTCCAACCTGTAAATCAACGAAGGGTGGGTAGCTTTTTGAAAATAAACCCATTACTGGGGGTTCATCATGAGTCTAACCTCGCGCTCCCTAAAACACCACCAGCGCCTGTCAGGGGCGGCCTTTTTAATCACCAGTAGATATTGTCATCAATCACAACTGATTAGGCCTTTAATCACACAGCCGTCAAAAAAAATCAAAGGAAATTGTGTAGGATTCTGTGAGACAGGCTGCTAGTGGGACGGACAAATGTTGTGGAGAAACGTTGACGTGATCAGTCTGTCGCTGAAGCTGGATCCTTCTCCAAAACTAACATTTT
This sequence comes from Oncorhynchus mykiss, assembly GCF_013265735.2. Lineage (NCBI taxonomy): Eukaryota > Metazoa > Chordata > Actinopteri > Salmoniformes > Salmonidae > Oncorhynchus > Oncorhynchus mykiss. The sequence goes on along the minus strand of NC_048582.1, from coordinate 4,540,241 downwards.
ACCAAACAATAGAGTTTATCTGAGTCCCAAATGGCACCCTATTCCCTATTGGCTCAGGTCAAATGGCACCCTATTCCCTATTGGCTCAGGTCAAATGGCACCCTATTCCCTATTGGCTCAGGTCAAATGGCACCCTATTCCCTATTGGCTCAGGTCAAATGGCACCCTATTCCCTATTGGCTCAGGTCAAATGGCACCCTATTCCCTATTGGCTCAGGTCAAATGGCACCCTATTCCCTATTGGCTCATGTCACTTAAGGGAGGTGCACGTTAATTTCCCCCGGGACAAACCTGCAGGGGAGGAAGTAAGAGAGGAGACTATTTTGACTGGACCTATGGTGAGAGAATAGTTGCCCAGTCCACAGCTACAAGGTAGGATAGCATTAGTCAGTCTACAGGTCAGGACAGCAGTAAATCCAGTCTACAGCTACAAGGTAGGACAGCAGTGGGTCCAGTCTACAGGTTAGGACAGCAGTAATCCAGTCTACAGGTTAGGACAGCAGTAGTCCAGTCTACAGGTTAGGACAGCAGTAATCCAGTCTACAGGTTAGGACAGCAGTAGTCCAGTCTAACAGGTTAGGACAGCAGTAATCCAGTCTACAGGATAGGACAGCAGTAGTCCAGTCTACAGGTCAGGACAGCAGTAATCCAGTCTACAGGTTAGGACAGCAGTAGTCCAGTCTACAGGTTAGGACAGCAGTAATCCAGTCTACAGGTCAGGACAGCAGTAATCCAGTCTACAGTTAGGACAGCAGTAATCCAGTCCTAACAGCTACAAGGTGGTGGTCCAGTCTACAGGTTAGGACAGCAGTGGTCCAGTCTACAGGTTAGGACAGCAGTTGTCCAGTCTATAGGTTAGGACAGCAGTAGTTCCAGTCTACAGGTTAGGACAGCAGTTGTCCAGTCTACAGGGTTAGGACAGCAGTTGTCCAGTCTATAGGTTAGGACAGCAGTTGTCCAGTCTACAGTTAGGACAGCAGTAATCCAGTCTACAGGTTAGTACAGCAGTAATCCATTCTACAAGGTTAGGACAGCAGTAATCCAGTCTACAGGTTAGGATAGCAGTAGTCCAGTCTACAGGATAGGACAGCAGTAGTCCAGTCTACAGGATAGGACAGCAGTAGTCCAGTCTACATCTACAGGTTAGGACAGCAGTAGTCCAGTCTACAGGTTAGGACAGCAGTAATCCAGTCTACAGCTACAAGGTAGGACAGCAGTGGTCCAGTCTACAGGTTAGGACAGTAGTAGTCCAGTCTACAGGTTAGGACAGCAGTAGTCCAGTCTACAGGATAGGACAGCAGTGGTCCAGTCTACAGGATAGGACAGGCAGTAGTCCAGTCTACATCTACAGGTTAGGACAGCAGTAGTCCAGTCTACAGGTTAGGACAGCAGTAGTCCAGTCTACAGCTACAAGGTAGGACAGCAGTAGTCCAGTCTACAGGTTAGGACAGCAGTAATCCAGTCTACAGCTACAAGGTAGGACAGGCAGTGGTCCAGTCTACAGGTTAGGACAGTAGTAGTCCAGTCTACAGGTTAGGACAGCAGTAGTCCAGTCTACAGGTTAAGACAGCAGTGGTCCAGTCTACATCTACAGGTTAGGACAGCAGTAGTCCAGTCTACAGGTTAGGACAGCAGTAGTCCAGTCTAACAGCTACAAGGTAGGACAGCAGTGGTCCAGTCTACAGGTTAGGACAGCAGTAGTCCAGTCTACATCTACAGGTTAGGACAGCAGTAGTCCAGTCTACAGGTTAGGACAGCAGTAGTCCAGTCTACAGGTTAGGACAGCAGTAGTCCAGTCTACAGGTTAAGACAGCAGTGGTCCAGTCTACATCTACAGGTTAGGACAGCAGTATCCAGTCTACAGGTTAGGACAGCAGTGGTCCAGTCTACATCTACAGGTTAGGACAGCAGTTGTCCATCTTCAGGTTAGGACAGCAGTAGTCCAGTCTACATCTACAGGTTAGGACAGCAGTAGTCCAGTCTACAGGTTAGGACGCAGTAGTCCAGTCTACAGCTACAAGGTAGGACAGCAGTAGTCCAGTCTACAGGTTTAGGACAGCAGTAGTCCAGTCTACAGCTACAAGGTAGGACAGCAGTGGTCCAGTCTACAGGTTAGGACAGTAGTAGTCCAGTCCTACAGGTTAGGACAGCAGTAGTCCAGTCTACAGGTTAGGAACAGCAGTAGTCCAGTCTACAGTTAAGACAGCAGTGGTCCAGTCTACATCTACAGGTTAGGACAGCAGTAGTCCAGTCTACAGGTTAGGACAGCAGTGGTCCAGTCTACATCTACAGGTTAGGACAGCAGTTGTCCAGTCTTCAGGTTAGGACAGCAGTAGTCCAGTCTACATCTACAGGTTAGGACAGCAGTAGTCCAGTCTACAGGTTAGGACAGCAGTAGTCCAGTCTACAGCTACAAGGTAGGACAGCAGTAGTCCAGTCTACAGGTTAGGACAGCAGTAGTCCAGTCTACAGCTACAAGGTAGGACAGCAGTGGTCCAGTCTAACAGGTTAGGACAGTAGTAGTCCAGTCTACAGGTTAGGACAGCAGTCCTTCCAGTCTACAGGTTAGGACAGCAGTAGTCCAGTCTACAGGTTAAGACAGCAGTGGTCCAGTCTATATCTACAGGTTAGGACAGCAGTAGTCAGTCTACAGGTTAGGGACAGCAGTAGTCCAGTCTACAGCTACAAGGTAGGACAGCAGTGGTCCAGTCTACAGGTTAGGACAGCAGTAGTCCAGTCTACATCTACAGGTTAGGACAGGCAGTAGTCCAGTCCTACATCTACAGGTGAGGACAGCAGTAGTCCAGTCTAACAGGTTAGGACAGCAGTAGTCCAGTCTACAGGTTAGGACAGCAGTAGTCCAGTCTACATCTACAGGTTAGGACAGCAGTAGTCCATTCTACATGTTAGGACAGTAGTTGTCCAGTCTACATGTTAGGAAAGTAGTTGTCCAGTCTACAGGTGAGGACAGCAGTGGTCCAGTCTACATCTACAGGTTAGGACAGCAGTAGTCCAGTCTACAGGTTAGGACAGCAGTAGTCCTGTCTACATCTACAGGTTAGGACAGCAGTGGTCCAGTCTACATCTAACAGGTTAGGACAGCAGTGGTCCAGTCTACATCTACAGGTTAGGACAGCAGTAGTCCAAATCTACAGGTTAGGACAGCAGTTGTCCAGTCTACAGGTTAGGACAGCAGTAGTCCAGTCTACAGGTTAGGACAGCAGTAGTCCAGTCTACATCTACAGGTTAGGACAGCAGTAGTCCAGTCTACAGGTTAGGACAGCAGTAGTCCAGTCTACAGGTTAGGACAGCAGTAGTCCAGTCTACATCTACAGGTTAGGACAGCAGTAGTCCAGTCTACAGGTTAGGACAGCAGTAATCCAGTCTACACCTACAAGGTAGGACAACAGTAGTCCAGTCTACAGGTTAGGACAGCAGTAGTCCAGTCCTACAGGTTAGGACAACAGTAGTCCAGTCTACAGGTTAGGACAGTAGTTGTCCAGTCTACAGGTTAGGACAGCAGTAGTCCAGTCTACAGGTTAGGACAGTAGTAGTCCAGTCTACAGGTTAGGACAACAGTAGTCCCAGTCTACAGGTTAGGACAGTAGTTGTCCAGTCTACAGAAACAGGCAGTAGAACTGTGTTAGGAGGGCACAATAGACCAGTGCCAGAGGTCTAGTACTCAGAGTAGGACATGGGCCTGTGCACTGCAGGCCACAGTGTGTAACCAGAGATACCACATCATTACAGTGGTTGCAGGTTAGACCCATGTGTCAGTCTGTGGCCTTATGGTTTACCAACAACCTCCCCTAATGAAGAGCGGTCCACCACACTCCCTACCATCCTATTTCACCACAGTATAATAACTCTCCCCTGATCAGCTTCAGGTATCCGTTTAATAACTCCCCTGATCAGCTTCAGGTATCAGTCTAATAACTCTCCCCCGATCAGCTTCAGGTATCAGTTTAATAACTCCCCCTGATCAGCTTCGTATCAGTTATAACTCTCCTGATCAGCTTCAGGTATCAGTCTAATAACTCTCCTGATCACTTCAAGGTATCAGTTTTAATAACTCTCCGGATCAGGTTCAGGTATCGTCTAATAACTCTCCTGATCAGCTTCAAGTATCAGTTTAATAACTCTCCTGATCACTTCAGGTATCAGTTTAATAACTCGTCCTGATCAGGTTCAGTATCAGTCTAATAACTCTCCTGATCAGCTTCAGGTATCAGTTTAATAACTCTCCTGATCAGGTTTCAGAGTATCAGTTTAATAAACTCCCCTGATCAGGTTCAGGTATCAGTTTAATAACTCCCCTGATCAGGTTCAGGTATCAGTTTAATAACTCTCCTGATCAGCTTCAGGTATCAGTCTAATAACTCTCCTGATCAGCTTCAGGTATCAGTTTAATAACTCCCCTGATCAGGTCAGGTATCAGTTTAATCGGCTCAGAGAAAGTTTTAATAGACTAGAACTGGCTGTGTGGATCACTATGCCCAATGATAGCCTGTTGTAAAACATGTCAGCTCGCTATCTCTGTGTGTCCCAAACAGAACACTAGTCCCTAAATAGTGCACTACTTTTTTTTACCAACAAGAAGTGGACTGCATAGATAGTATGGTTCCATTTGGGACACAGCCTCTGGTAACACAATTCTCTGGTGTTGAAATACTGTAGATTAGCAGCACATACTTTCCAACAGCATCGGTATGGTGGTATAGTATACCGTAGGTTACATTAGTACAACATGACTCATCTTGTTCAACCCGATGACACCGATATCATACTGATTTAAATCTCGACTTTGGTCCGAGCGGGCTGTTCTATTTGAGCTGAGAGAGAGAGAGAGAGAGAGAGAGAGAGAGAGAGAGAGAGAGAGAGAGAGAGAGAGAGAGAGAGAGAGAGAGAGAGAGAGAGAGAGAGAGAGAGAGAGAGAGAGAGAGAAGAGAGAGAGTGACCCCGACACCCTGCTGTCGATCTTATTTGATCCTCCCTCATCCCTCTTCCCAAATAGCACCCTATGACCTATGTAGTGCACTACTTTAGAACAGGTCCCATCCTTCTGTTTCCTCCTGAAAGTACTGTACTGTACATCCAGTTACTGAGGCATTAGCCTTGTTTGGTTGTAGCTTCTCAGAAGTAGCAATATGTCACGATCACAAATACTGGCTGGTTCTGATGGTTTGATCATACCCGGAGGAGGAGAGGAGAGGAGGAAGAGGAGAGGCTGAGGAGAGGATAAGGAGAGGCTGAGGAGAGGAGGAAGAAAGGAGGAGAGGAAGAGGAGAGGCTGAGGAGAGGAGGAGGAGAGGAGGAGAGGCTGAGGAGAGGAGGAGGATGAGAGGCTGAGGAGAGGCTGAGGAGAGGAGGAGAAGAGGCTGAGGAGAGCAAGGTGAGGAGAGGCTGAGGAGAGGAAGAGAGGAGGAAGAGGAGAGGCTGAGGAGAGGAGGAAGAGGAGAGGCTGAGGAGAGGGAGAGGAGAGGAGGAAGAGGAGACGCTGAGGAGAGGAAGAGGAGAGGAGGAGGATGAGAGGCTGAGGAGAGGAGGAAGAGATAAGGAGGAGAGGAGTTGATTGCTGCGACACACTGAGATAACCCTGGGTCTTTCTGGTTAATAGTCAGATGACAGAAGAGAAGGACTGGAGACAACACACAATGTTGTGTGATTCTCTCTGTCACAGTTTGTCAATGTGTTGTCACACACCGTTTGGATTTTCATCGCCCGCCAGGAGGAATTGTGGGTAACATCTAACTCGCAGGGTTCAGTCTAAGGAGATTGAAATCCGACGTGACGATGAGGAAGATGTTTCTAATACACACTGACTGATACCCTCCTTCGCTGGCAGTTTAGTCTACTTCATATGGCCAGATAGACAGCAACTAAAGACTGTTGTTACAGTTTAGTCTACTTCATATGGCCAGATAGACAGCAACTAAAGACTGTTGTTACAGTTTAGTCTACTTCATATGGCCAGATAGACAGCAACTAAAGACTGTTGTTACAGTTTAGTCTACTTCATATGGCCAGATATACCGTGCTTTCCTCACCATCTTAAATAAGCCCCATTCAAAAGATTTAGAACCAGGAACAGATATAGCCCTTGCTTCACTCCAGACCTGACTGCCCTTGACCAACACAAAAACATCCTGTGGCGTTCTGCATTAGCATCGAATAGCCCCCATGATATACAACTTTTCAGGGAAGTTAGGAACCAATACACACAAGCAGTTAGGAAAGCAGAGGCAAGCTTTTTCAAACAGAAATTGGTATGCTGTAGCACAAACTCCAAAAGGTTCTGGGACACTGTAAAGTCCATGGAGAGTAAGAGCACCTCCTCCCAGCTGCCCACTGCTCTGAGGCTAGGAAACACTGTCATCACCGATAAATCCACTATAATTGAGAATTTCAATAAGCATTTTTCTATGGCTGGCCATGCTTTCCACCTGGCTACCCCTACCCCTGTCAACAGCCCTGCACCCCCCACAGCAACTGGCCCAAGCCTCCCATTTCTCCTTCACCCAAATCCAGTCAGCTGATGTTCTGAAAGAGCTGCAAAATCTGGACCCCTACAAATCAGCCGGGCTAGACAATCTGGACCCTCTCTTTCTAAAATTATCAGCCGAAATTGTTGCAACACCTATTACTAGTCTGTTCAACCTCTCTTTCGTATCGTCTGAGATTCCCAAAGATTGGAAAGCTGCCGCGGTCATCCCCCTCTTCAAAGGGGATGACAGTCTAGACCCAAACTGCTACAGACCTATATCTATCCTACCCTGTCTTTCTGAGGTCTTCGAAAGCCAAGTTATCAAACAGATTACCAACCATTTTGAATCTCACCGTACCTTCTCCGCTATGCAATCTGGTTTCAGAGCTGGTCACGGGTGCACCTCAGCCACGCTCAAGGTTCTAAATGACATCATAACCGCCATTGATAACAGACAATACCTGCAGCCGTCTTCATTGACCTGGCCAAGGCTTTCCACTCCGTCAATCACCACATTCTTATCGGCAGATTCAACAGTTTTGGTTTCTCAAATGACGGCCTTGCCTGGTTCACCAACTACTTCTCAGACAGAGTTCAGTGTGTCAAATCGGAGGAGGGCCTGTTGTCCGGACCTCTGGCAGCCTCTATACATCAATGATGTCGCTCATGCTGCTGGTGATTCTCTGATCCACCTCTATGCAGACGACACCATTCTGTATACTTCTGGCCCTTCTTTGGACACTGTGTTAACAACCCTCCAGACGACCTTCAATGCCATACAACTCTCCTTCCGTGGCCTCCAACTGCTCTTAAATGCTAGTAAAACTAAATGCATGCTCTTCAACCGATCGCTGCCCGCACCCACCCTCCCATCCAGCATCACTACTCCGGACTGTTCTGACTTAGAATATGTGGACAAATACCTAGGTGTCTGGTTAGACTGTAAACTCTCCTTCCAGACTCACATTAAGCATCTCCGATCCAAAACTATATACAGGAACTAAAGTCTGTTGTTACAGACATTTTACATTTGACATTGTAATGATTTAGCAGATGCTCTTATCCAGAGAGATTTACAGTTACTGCGTTCGTATTCAGATAGCTAGGTGGGACAACCACATATCACAGTCAGAGTGATAGCTGGTGGAAACCACATATGGAGTTGCATTCGTATTCAGATAGCTGGGTGGGACAACCACATATCACAGTCAGAGTGAGACTGCATTCGTATTCAGATAGCTGGGTGGGACAACCACATATCACAGTCAGAGTGAGACTGCATTCGTATTCAGATAGCTGGGTGGGACAACCACATATCACAGTCAGAGTGAGACTGCATTCGTATTCAGATAGCTGGTGGGACAACCACATATCACAGTCAGAGTGAGACTGCATTCGTATTCAGATAGCTGGGTGGGACAACCACATATCACAGTCAGAGTGAGACTGCATTCGTATTCAGATAGCTGGGTGGGACAACCACATATCACAGTCAGAGTGAGACTGCATTCGTATTCAGATAGCTGGGTGGGACAACCACATATCACAGTCAGAGTGAGACTGCATTCGTATTCAGATAGCTGGGTGGGACAACCACATATCACAGTCAGAGTGAGACTGCATTCGTATTCAGATAGCTGGGTGGGACAACCACACCATCATGACAACACATATCACAGTCAGAGTGAGACTGCATTCGTATTCAGATAGCTGGGTGGGACAACCACATATCACAGTCAGAGTGAGACTGCATTCGTATTCAGATAGCTGGTGGGACAACCACATATCACAGTCAGAGTGAGACTGCATTCGTATTCAGATAGCTGGGTGGGACAACCACACATCACAGTCAGAGTGAGACTGCATTCGTATTCAGATAGCTGGGTGGGACAACCACACATCACAGTCAGAGTGAGACTGCATTCGTATTCAGATAGCTGGGTGGGACAACCACACATCACAGTCAGAGTGAGACTGCATTCGTATTCAGATAGCTGGGTGGGACAACCACACATCACAGTCAGAGTGAGACTGCATCGTATTCAGATAGCTAGGTGGGACAACCACATCACAGTCAGAGTGAGACTGCATTCGTATTCAGATAGCTGGGTGGGACAACCCACATCACAGTGTCCTAGAGTCAGGAGGGGAGATGGACGGGGACTCTGCTGTCCTGAGTCAGAGGAGATTGGACGGGGACTCTGCTGTCCTACAGTCAGAGGTAGGGATGACAGGGACTCTGCTGTCCTAGAGTCAGGGGGAGATGGACAGGGACTCTGCTGTCCTAGAGTCAGGGGGAGATGGACAGGGACTCTGCTGTCCTAGAGTCAGGGGGGAGATGGACAGGGACTCTGCTGTCCTAGAGTCAGGGGGGATGGACGGGGACTCTGCTGTCCTAGAGTCAGGGGTAGATGGACAGGGACTCTGCTGTCCTAGAGTCAGGGGGAGATGGACAGGGACTCTGCTGTCCTAGAGTCAGAGGGGAGATGGACAGGGACTCTGCTGTCCTAGAGTCAGGGGTAGATGGACAGGGACTCTGCTGTCCTAGAGTCAGGGGGAGATGGACAGGGACTCTGCTGTCCTAGAGTCAGGGGGGAGATGGACAGGGACTCTGCTGTCCTAGAGTCAGGGGGAGATGGACAGGGACTCTGCTGTCCTAGAGTCAGGGGGAGATGGACAGGGACTCTGCTGTCCTAGAGTCAGAGGGGAGATGGACAGGGACTCTGCTGTCCTAGAGTCAGAGGGGAGATGGACAGGGACTCTGCTGTCCTAGAGTCAGAGGGGAGATGGACAGGGACTCTGCTGTCCTAGAGTCAGAGGGGAGATGGACAGGGACTCTGCTGTCCTAGAGTCAGAGGGGAGATGGACAGGGACTCTGCTGTCCTAGAGTCAGGGGGGAGATGGACAGGGACTCTGCTGTCCTAGAGTCAGGGGGAGATGGACAGGGACTCTGCTGTCCTAGAGTCAGAGGGGAGATGGACAGGGACTCTGCTGTCCTAGAGTCAGGGGGAGATGGACAGGGACTCTGCTGTCCTAGAGTCAGGGGGAGATGGACAGGGACTCTGCTGTCCTAGAGTCAGGGGGAGATGGACAGGGACTCTGCTGTCCTAGAGTCAGAGGGAGATGGACAGGGACTCTGCTGTCCTAGAGTCAGAGGGGAGATGGACAGGGACTCTGCTGTCCTAGAGTCAGGGGGAGATGGACAGGGACTCTGCTGTCCTAGAGTCAGGGGGAGATGGACAGGGACTCTGCTGTCCTAGAGTCAGGGGGGTAGATGGACAGGGACTCTGCTGTCCTAGAGTCAGGGGGAGATGGACAGGGACTCTGCTGTCCTAGAGTCAGGGGGGATGGACAGGGACTCTGCTGTCCTAGAGTCAGGGGTAGATGGACAGGGACTCTGCTGTCCTAGAGTCAGGGGGGAGATGGACAGGGACTCTGCTGTCCTAGAGTCAGGGGGAGATGGACAGGGACTCTGCTGTCCTAGAGTCAGGGGGGAGATGGACAGGGACTCTGCTGTCCTAGAGTCAGGGGGGAGATGGACAGGGACTCTGCTGTCCTAGAGTCAGGGGGGAGATGGACAGGGACTCTGCTGTCCTAGAGTCAGGGGGGAGATGGACAGGGACTCTGCTGTCCTAGAGTCAGGGGGGAGATGGACAGGGACTCTGCTGTCCTAGAGTCAGGGGGAGATGGACAGGGACTCTGCTGTCCTAGAGTCAGAGGGGAGATGGACAGGGACTCTGCTGTCCTAGAGTCAGAGGGGTAGATGGACAGGGACTCTGCTGTCCTAGAGTCAGAGGGGAGATGGACAGGGACTCTGCTGTCCTAGAGTCAGGGGAGATGGACAGGGACTCTGCTGTCCTAGAGTCAGGGGGGAGATGGACAGGGACTCTGCTGTCCTAGAGTCAGAGGGGAGATGGACGGGGACTCTGCTGTCCTAGAGTCAGGGAGGAGAGTATGGACGGGGACTCTGCTGTCCTAGAGTCAGGGGGAGATGGACAGGGACTCTGCTGTCCTAGAGTCAGAGGGGAGATGGACAGGGACTCTGCTGTCCTAGAGTCAGAGGGGGAGATGGACAGGGACTCTGCTGTCCTAGAGTCAGGGGGGAGATGGACAGGGACTCTGCTGTCCTAGAGTCAGGGGGAGATGGACAGGGACTGGCTGCTGTCTCTAGAGTCAGGGGGAGATGGACAGGGACTCTGCTGTCCTAGAGTCAGAGGGGGAGATGGACAGGGACTCTGCTGTCCTAGAGTCAGGGGGAGATGGACAGGGACTCTGCTGTCCTAGAGTCAGGGGGGAGATGGACAGGGACTCTGCTGTCCTAGAGTCAGGGGGAGATGGACAGGGACTCTGCTGTCCTAGAGAGTCAGAGGGGAGATGGACAGGGACTCTGCTGTCCTAGAGTCAGGGGGGAGATGGACAGGGACTCTGCTGTCCTAGAGTCAGGGGGGAGATGGACAGGGACTCTGCTGTCCTAGAGTCAGGAGGGAGATGGACAGGGACTCTGCTGTCCTAGAGTCAGGGGGAGATGGACAGGGACTCTGCTGTCCTAGAGTCAGGGGGGAGATGGACGGGGACTCTGCTGTCCTAGAGTCAGGGGGGAGATGGACAGGGACTCTGCTGTCCTAGAGTCAGAGGGGAGATGGACAGGGACTCTGCTGTCCTAGAGTCAGAGGGGAGATGGACAGGGACTCTGCTGTCCTAGAGTCAGAGGGGAGATGGACGGGGACTCTGCTGTCCTAGAGTCAGGGGGTTGATGGACAGGGACTCTGCTGTCCTAGAGTCAGGGGGAGATGGACAGGGACTCTGCTGTCCTAGAGTCAGGGGGGAGATGGACAGGGACTCTGCTGTCCTAGAGTCAG
>NC_048582.1:4488095-4520595 GCF_013265735.2 Oncorhynchus mykiss | reverse complement strand
AGGAGCATGGGTAGGGGAGGGGGGGGGGGGGGGGGGTGAATGTAGACTGGCAAACAAGGCTCCCAACCATTCCCTCTGTTGTGAATCTCCTCTCAGCTGGGAGGCTTTGAAACTTTCAGGAGTTAACTGACCAGTGTGTGTGTGTCTGTGTGTCTGTGTCTCTGTGTATACAACCTGTATTCTCTTCTAGTCATCTCAGACACCTCTGCTGTAGTTTCCCAGCGTAGGGCACGGAGGGAGAGAGATCAGAGAAACAGCACACGACTGATAACCATCTCACAATCCTGTGACAGACAGGGCAGGATAATCAGTCTCACTGGGATTACTGAGGGCCTGAGTATCACCGAGTATTATTACTACTGAGGGTCTGACTACTATGGAGTAGTATTACTACTGGGGGTCTGAGTATTATTACTACTGGGGGTCTGAGTATTAATACTGATGAGGGTCTGAGTATTATTATTGCTGGGGGTCTGAGTATTATTACTGCCAAGGGTCTCCGTATTATCACCGATGCGGGTCTGAGTATTATTACTAATGAGGGTCTGAGTATTATTATTGCTGGGGGTCTACGTATTATTACTGCTGAGAGTCTGAGTATTATTACTGCTGAGGGTCTGAGTATTATTATTGCTGGGGGGTCTGAGTATCATTACTACTGGGGGTCTGAGTATTATTACTAATGAGGGTCTGAGTATTATTATTGCTGGGGGTCCGGGTATTATTACTGCAAAGGGTCTGAGTATTATCACCGCTGCGGGTCTGAGTATTATTACTAATGAGGGTCTGAGTATTAATACTGCTGAGGGTCTGAGTATTATTACTGCTGAGGGTCTGAGTATTATTACTGCTGAGGGTCCTAGTATTATAACTACCGAGGGCCAGAGTATCACAGAGTATTATTACTACTGAGGGCCTGAGTATCACAGAGTGTTATTGCTGCTGGGGGTCTGACTACCACGGAGTAGTTTTACTACTGAGGGCCTGAGTGTCACAGTTAATTATTACTACTGAGGGTCTGACTACCACGAAGTACTATTACTACCGAGGACCTGAGTATTATTACTACTGAGGACCTGAGTATTATTACTACTGAGGGTATGACTATTATTACCACTGGGGGTCCGAGTATTATTACTACTGGGGGTCTGAGTATTATTAGTACAGGGGGTCTGAGTAGTATTACTATTGGGGACCTGAGTATTATTACTGCTAAGGGCCTGAGTATTATTACTACTGAGGGCCCGAGTATTACTGGGTATTATTACTACTGAGGGTCTAAGTATTATTACTACTGAGGGTCTGAGTAGTATTACTACTGAGGACCTGAGTATTATTACTACTGAGGGTCTGAGTATCACAGATAATTATTACTACTGAGGGTCTGACTGCTACGGAGTAGTTTTACTACTGGGGGCCTGAGTATTATTACTACTGAGGGTCTGAGTATTAGTACTACTGAGGGTCTGAGTATCACCGAGTATTATTACTACTGAGTGCCTGAGTATCACAGATAATTATTACTAACGAGGGTCTGACTACTACGGAGTAGTATTACTACTGGGGGTCTGAATATTATTACTACTGGGGGTCTGAGTATTATTACTACTAAGGGTCTGCATATTATTACTACTGAGGGTCTGAGTATTATTACTACTGAGGACCTGAGTATTATTACTACTGAGGGCCTGAGTATCACAGATAATTATTACTACTGAGGGTCTGACTACTACGGATTAGTATTACTACTGGGGGTATGAGCATTATTACTACTAAGGGTCTGAGTATTAGTACTACTGAGGGTCTGAGTATCACCGAGTATTATTACTACTGAGTGCCTGAGTATCACAGATAATTATTACTAACGAGGGTCTGACTACGACGGAGTAGTATTACTACTGGGGGTCTGAATATTATTACTACTGGGGGTCTGAGTATTATTACTACTAATGGTCTGAGTATTATTACTACCGAGGGTCTGAGTATTATTACTACTAATGGTCTGGGTATTATTACTACTGAGGGTCTGAGTATTATTACTACTAATGGTCTGGGTATTATTACTACCGAGGGTCTGAGTATTATTACTACTAATGGTCTGGGTATTATTACTACTGGGGGTCTGAGTATTATTACTACTAATGGTCTGGGTATTATTACTACTGGGGGTCTGAGTATTCTTACTACTATTGGTCTGAGTATTATGACTACCGAGGGTCTGAGTATTATTACTACTAATGGTCTGAGTATTTATTGGGTATTATTACTACTGAGGGTCTGAGTAGTATTACTACCGAGGGTCTGAGTAGTATTACTACTAATGGTCTGAGTATTATTACTACCGAGTGTCTGAGTAGTATTACTACTAATGGTCTGAGTATTATTACTACCGAGGGTCTGAGTATTATTACTACTAATGGTCTGAGTAGTATTACTACCGAGGGTCCGAGTAGTATTACTACTAATAGTCTGAGTATTATTACTACCGAGGGTCTGAGTATTATTACTACCGAGGGTCTGAGTAGTATTACTACTAATGGTCTGAGTATTATTACTACCGGGGGTCTGAGTAGTATTACTACTAATGGTCTGAGTATTATTACTACTAATGGTCTGAGTATTATTACTACTGAGGGTCTGAGTATTATTACTACCGAGGGTCTGAGTATTATTACTACCGAGGGTCAGAGTATTATTACTGCCGAGGGTCTGAGTAGTATTACTACTAATGGTCTGAGTATTATTACTACCGAGGGTCTGAGTAGTATTACTACTAATGGTCTGAGTATTATTACTACTAATGGTCTGAGTATTATTACTATCGAGGGTCTGAGTAGTATCACTACTAATGGTCCGAGTATTATTACTACTAATGGTCTGAGTATTATTACTACCGAGGGGCTGAGTAGTATTACTACTAATGGTCTGAGTATTATTACTACTAATGGTCTGAGTATTATTACTACCGAGGGTCTGAGTATTATTACTACCAAGGGTCTGAGTATTATTACTACAGAGGGTCTGAGTATTATTACTACTAATGGTCTGAGGATTATGCCTACCGAGGGTCTGAGTATTATTACTACTAACGGTATGAGTATTTATTGGGTATTATTACTACTGATGGTCTGAGTCTCTCTGATCAACTCTAGTGTCTCTGTGATTAACTGTAATGTCTGAAGGATCAACCAACCAGTGCCCCTGGAACAACACTTTAACAGGTAACTAAGGCTCAAGGTCTCATATAGGTGCTGATTCCAAGTGAGAGGCGATGATGTCATTGGAAGAAGGGTCTAGAGCTTTTTCAGAGGTGGTAGAAGTGTTTTGCTTTCGGAGTTAGATGCTGCTTGTATTTTAGATAGGAGTCCAATCAGTGTACTCCATTGGCCTTAGCATCCACAGCCAATCTGATCTGTACTTTACTGCCTCCTCTCCTCTCCTCTCCTCTCCTCTCCTCTCCTCTCCTCTCCTCTCCTCTCCTCTCCTCTCCTCTCCTCTCCTCTCCTCTCCTCTCCTCTCCTCTCCTCTCCTCTCCTCTCCTCTCTTCTCCTCTCCCTCTCCTCTCCTCTCCTCTCCTCTCCTCTCCTCTCCTCTCCTCTCCTCTCCTCTCCTCTCCCCTCCCATCCTCTCCTCTCCTCTCCTCTCCTCTCCCTCTCCCTCTTCCTCTATGAGAAATAATGACCAGCTATCACCAGTGTTTCAGACTAAGCGGTAGAGTGGAGTCCTCCACCGTCCCTCCATTCTGTGACTGCATGCCTAGTTAATTATTGATGGTGTATATTGCTGAATTTGGGCTTTGTGTTTTCCCCAGTGTGTGTTAGAATAGGAAAGCTGTGTCCACGTCCCAAACGACACCCTAATCCCTATATAGTGCACTACTTTAGACCGGGACCCGTAGGGTCACTATAAAGGGATCAGGGCTCTCGTCAAAAGCGGTGCACTATATAGGGAATAGGATGGCATTTGGGACATGCACTAGCTCTGTGGTTCGGGGGAAGAGGGATATTTGTCCATCTCGGGGAACACACCTCCATTCCTCATCCTGTCCATGGGGTCATCTCAGAGGAAATGACCTCACAGTCAGCAATATCAGGAGTTTTTTTCCCCCTTCTCTTCCTTCTATGTGTTTGGATACATCCCAAATGGCACCCTATTCCCTTTATAGTACACTACTTTAGACCAGAGGCCTATAGAACCCTATTCCCTACATAGTGCACTACTTTAGACCAGAGGCCTATAGAACCCTATTCCCTATATATAGTGCACTACTTTAGACCAGAGCACTATAGAACCCTATTCCCTATATATAGTGCACTACTTTAGACCAGAGCACTATAGAACCCTATTCCCTATATAGTACACTACTTTAGACCAGGGCCCTATAGAACCCTATTCCCTATATAGTACACTACTTTAGACCAGAGCCCTACAGAACCCTATTCCCTATATAGTACACTACTTTAGACCAGGGCCCTATAGAACCCTATTCCCTATATAGTACACTACTTTAGACCAGGGCCCTATAGAACCCTATTCCCTATATAGTACACTACTTTAGACCAGGGCCCTATAGAACCCTATTCCCTATATAGTACACTACTTTAGACCAGGGCCCTATAGAACCCTATTCCCTATATAGTACACTAATTTAGACCAGAGCCCTAAAGAACCCTATTCCCTATATAGTGCACTACTTTAGACCAGGGCCCTATAGAACCCTATTCCCTATATAGTGCACTACTTTAGACCAGAGCCCTATAGAACCCTATTCCCTATATAGTGCACTACTTTAGACCAGGGCCCTATAGAACCCTATTCCCTATATAGTACACTAATTTAGACCAGAGCCCTAAAGAACCCTATTCCCTATATAGTGCACTACTTTAGACCAGAGCCCTATAGAACCCTATTCCCTATATAGTACACTACTTTAGACCAGAGCCCTATAGAACCCTATTCCCTATATAGTACACTACTTTAGACCAGAGCCCTATAGAACCCTATTCCCTATATAGTACACTAATTTAGACCAGAGCCCTATAGAACCCTATTCCCTATATAGTGCACTACTTTAGACCAGAGCCCTATAGAACCCTATTCCCTATATAGTACACTACTTTAGACCAGAGCCCTATAGAACCCTATTCCCTATATAGTACACTACTTTAGACCAGAGCCCTATAGAACCCTATTCCCTATATAGTGCACTACTTTAGACCAGAGCCCTATAGAACCCTATTCCCTATATAGTGCACTACTTTAGACCAGAGCCCTATAGAACCCTATTCCCTATATAGTGCACTACTTTAGACCAGAGCCCTATAGAACCCTATTCCCTATATAGTGCACTACTTTAGACCAGAGCCCTATAGAACCCTATTCCCTATATAGTGCACTACTTTAGACCAGAGCCCTATAGAACCCTATTCCCTATATAGTGCACTACTTTAGACCAGAGCCCTAAAGAACCCTATTCCCTATATAGTACACTAATTTAGACCAGAGCCCTATAGAACCCTATTCCCTATATAGTGCACTACTTTAGACCAGGGCCCTATAGAACCCTATTCCCTATATATAGTGCACTAATTTAGACCAGAGCCCTATAGAACCCTATTCCCTATATAGTGCACTACTTTAGACCAGAGCCCTATAGAACCCTATTCCCTATATATAGTGCACTAATTTAGACCAGAGCCCTATAGAACCCTATTCCCTATATAGTGCACTACTTTAGACCAGAGCCCTATAGAACCCTATTCCCTATATAGTGCACTACTTTAGACCAGAGCCCTAAAGAACCCTATTCCCTATATAGTACACTAATTTAGACCAGAGCCCTATAGAACCCTATTCCCTATATAGTGCACTACTTTAGACCAGGGCCCTACAGAACCCTATTCCCTATATAGTGCACTACTTTAGACCAGAGCCCTATAGAACCCTATTCCCTATATAGTACACTACTTTAGACCAGAGCCCTATAGAACCCTATTCCCTATATATAGTGCACTACTTTAGACCAGAACCCTATTCCCTATATAGTGCACTACTTTAGACCAGAGCCTTACAGAACCCTATTCCCTATATAGTGCACTACTTTAGACCAGAGCCCTATAGAACCCTATTCCCTATATATAGTGCACTAATTTAGACCAGAGCCCTATAGAACCCTATTCCCTATATAGTGCACTACTTTAATCCAGAGCCCATAGGAACCTACATAGGGAATGTGGTGTCAATTGGGAGGAAGTTGTTGAAATCTTTCCCTGTCTTCTTTGCTGGTGTTGAGTGCCTGTCATAGGGTATGCCACAGAATGCACATTTACCTGGACACCATCAGCCATGCTTCCTACGCTACTGTAGTACAACACCGCACTCTAGTGGTTGGATGCCGTCATTGCATTTTTTTTTAAATGTAATATGTATTTATATATGTTTCACCTTTTTTTAACCAGGTGGGCTAGTTGAGAACAAGTTCTCATTTACAACTTCGACCCAGACCAAGATAAAGCAAAGCAGTTCGACACAAAACAACAACACAGAGTTGCACATGGAATAAAACAAACATACAATCAATAATACAGTAGAAAAATCTATATACAGTGTGTGCAAATGAGGTAGGATAAGAGAGGTAAGGCAGTAAATAGGCCATGGTGGCAAAGAAATTACAATTTAGCATAGCATATAGCATAATATGACGTGGTATCAGGAACATAATGTGATATAGCTTGGTATCATCAGGAGCAGTTTAATATGATATGACCTGGTATCATCAGGAGCAGTTTAATATGATATGACCTGGTATCATCAGGAGCAGTTTAATATGATATGACCTGGTATCATCAGGAGCAGTTTAATATGATATGACCTGGTATCATCAGGAGCAGTTTAATATGATATGACCTGGTATCATCAGGAGCAGTTTAATATGATATGACCTGGTATCATCAGGAGCAGTTTAATATGATATGACCTGGTATCATCAGGAGCAGTTTAATATGATATGACCTGGTATCATCAGGAGCAGTTTAATATGATATGACCTGGTATCATCAGGAGCAGTTTAATTTGATATGACCTGGTATCATCAGGAGCAGTTTAATACGATATGACCTGGTATCATCAGGAGCAGTTTAATATGATATGACCTGGTATCATCAGGAGCAGTTTAATATGATATGTCCTGGTATCATCAGGAGCAGTTTAATATGATATGACCTGGTATCAGGAGCAGTTTAATATGATATGACCTGGTATCATCAGGAGCAGTTTAATATGATATGACCTGGTATCATCAGGAGCAGTTTAATATGATATGACCTGGTATCAGGAGCAGTTTAATATGATATGACCTGGTATCATCAGGAGCAGTTTAATATGATATGACCTGGTATCAGGAGCAGTTTAAAATGATATGACCTGGTATCATCAGGAGCAGTTTAATATGATATGACCTGGTATCATCAGGAGCATTTAATATGATATGACCTGGTATCATCAGGAGCAGTTTATTATGATATGACCTGGTATCATCAGGAACAGTTTAATATGATATGACCTGGTATCATCAGGAGCAGTTTAATATGATATGACCTGGTATCAGGAGCAGTTTAATATGATATGACCTGGTATCATCAGGAGTAGTTTAATACGATATGACCTGGTATCATCAGGAGTAGTTTAATATGATATGACCTGGTATCAAGAGCAGTTTAATATGATATGACCTGGTATCATCAGGAGCAGTTTAATATGATATGACCTGGTATCATCAGGAGCAGTTTAATATGATATGACCTGGTATCAAGAGCAGTTTAATATGATATGACCTGGTATCATCAGGAGCAGTTTATTATGATATGACCTGGTATCATCAGGAGCAGTTTAATACGATATGACCTGGTATCATCAGGAGCAGTTTAATATGATATGACCTGGTATCATCAGGAGTAGTTTAATACGATATGACCTGGTATCATCAGGAGTAGTTTAATATGATATGACCTGGTATCAAGAGCAGTTTAATATGATATGACCTGGTATCATCAGGAGCAGTTTAATATGATATGACCTGGTATCATCAGGAGCAGTTTAATATGATATGACCTGGTATCATCAGGAGCAGTTTAATATGATATGACCTGGTATCATCAGGAGCAGTTTAATATGATATGACCTGGTATCATCAGGAGCAGTTTAATATGATATGACCTGGTATCATCAGGAGCAGTTTATTATGATTATGATTTATTACTGAAAGGTCCCCCTCGACATTGGTATCAGGAGCAGTATCAATGAACACTGCCTGCGGGTTTTTTAAAATGTTTTATTGAACCTTTATTTAACTAGGCAAGTCAGTTAAGAACAAGTTCTTATTTACAATGACGGCCTACCAAAAGGCAAAAGGCCTCGTGTGGGGACGGGGGCCTGGGATTAAAAATGTAAAAATAAAAAATAAATATCGGACAAACACAAATCACGACAAAAGAGACAACGACAACACTACATAAAGAGAGACCTAAGACAACACTACATAAAGAGAGACCTAAGACAACACTACATAAAGAGAGACCTAAGACAACACTACATAAAGAGAGACCTAAGACAACACTACATAAAGAGAGACCTAAGACAACACTACATAAAGAGAGACCTAAGACAACACTACATAAAGAGAGACCTAAGACAACACTACATAACGAGAGACCTAAGACAACACTACATAAAGAAAGACCTAAGACAACACTACATAAAGAAAGACCTAAGACAACACTACATAAAGAAAGACCTAAGACAACACTACATAAAGAGAGACCTAAGACAACACTACATAACGAGAGACCTAAGACAACACTACATAAAGAAAGACCTAAGACAACACTACATAAAGAGAGACCTAAGACAACACTACATAACGAAAGACCTAAGACAACACTACATAAAGAAAGACCTAAGACAACACTACATAAAGAGAGACCTAAGACAACACTACATAAAGAAAGACCTAAGACAACACTACATAAAGAGAGACCTAAGACAACACTACATAAAGAAAGACCTAAGACAACACTACATAAAGAGAGACCTAAGACAACACTACATAAAGAAAGACCTAAGACAACACTACATAAAGAAAGACCTAAGACAACACTACATAAAGAGAGACCTAAGACAACACTACATAAAGAAAGACCTAAGACAACACTACATAAAGAGAGACCTAAGACAACACTACATAAAGAGAGACCTAAGACAACACTACATAAAGAAAGACCTAAGACAACAACATAGCAAGGCAGCAACACAACATGACAAATACATGGCAGCAACACAACATGACAACAACATGGTAGCAACACATGACAACACAGCATGGTAGCAACACAACATGACAACAACATGGTAGCAACACAACATGACAACAACATGGTAGCAACACAACATGACAACAACATGGTAGCAACACAACATGACAACAACATGGTAGCAACACAACATGACAACAACATGATAGCAACACAACATGACAACACAGCATGGTAGCAACACAACATGACAACACAGCATGGTAGCAACACAACATGACAACACAGCATGGTAGCAACACAACATGACAGCAACATGGTAGCATCACACGACAACAACATGGTAGCAACACATGACAACACAGCATGGTAGCAACACAACATGACAACAACATGGTAGCAGCGTGGTAGCAGCATAAAACATGGTACAAACATTATTGGGCAAGAAGATAGAGACAACAATACATCAGACAACAGCACAAAGGACAAGAAGGTCAGAGACAACAATACATCAGACAACAGCACAAAGGACAAGAAGGTTAGAGACAACAATACATCAGACAACAGCACAAAGAGACAACAATACATCAGACAACAGCACAAAGGACAAGAAGGTCAGAGACAGCAATACATCAGACAACAGCACAAAGAGACAACAATACATCAGACAACAGCACAAAGGACAACAATACATCAGACAACAGCACAAAGAGACAACAATACATCAGACAACAGCACAGAGGACAAGAAGGTTAGAGGCAGCAATACATCAGACAACAGCACAAAGAGACAACAATACATCAGACAACAGCACAAAGAGACAACAATACATCAGACAACAGCACAAAGAGACAACAATACATCAGACAACAGCACAGAGGACAAGAAGGTTAGAGGCAGCAATACATCAGACAACACCACAAAGGACAAGAAGGTTAGAGGCAGCAATACATCAGACAACAGCACAAAGAGACAGCAATACATCAGACAACAGCACAGAGGACAAGAAGGTTAGAGGCAGCAATACATCAGACAACAGCACAAAGAGACAACAATACATCAGACAACAGCACAGAGGACAAGAAGGTTAGAGGCAGCAATACATCAGACAACAGCACAAAGAGACAACAATACATCAGACAACAGCACAGAGGACAAGAAGGTTAGAGACAACAATACATCAGACAACAGCACAAAGAGACAACAATACATCAGACAACAGCACAGAGGACAAGAAGGTTAGAGACAACAATACATCAGACAACAGCACAAAGGACAACAATACATCAGACAACAGCACAGAGGACAAGAAGGTTAGAGACAACAATACATCAGACAACAGCACAAAGAGACAACAATACATCAGACAACAGCACAAAGGACAACAATACATCAGACAACAGCACAAAGAGACAACAATACATCAGACAACAGCACAAAGGACAAGAAGGTTAGAGACAACAACACATCAGACAACAGCACAGAGGACAAGAAGGTTAGAGACAACAACACATCAGACAACAGCACAAAGGACAAGAAGGTTAGAGACAACAATACATCAGACAACAGCACAAAGAGACAACAATACATCAGACAACAGCACAAAGGACAAGAAGGTTAGAGACAACAACACATCAGACAACAGCACAGAGGACAAGAAGGTTAGAGACAACAATACATCAGACAACAGCACAAAGAGACAACAATACATCAGACAACAGCACAAAGGACAAGAAGGTTAGAGACAACAATACATCAGACAACAGCACAAAGAGACAACAATACATCAGACAACACCACAAGGGACAAGAAGGTTAGAGGCAGCAATACACGCAAAACAGCCACAACTGTCAGTAAGAGTCTCCATGACGGAGTCTTTGAATGAAGAGATGGAGATAAAACGGTCCAGTTTGAGTGTTTTGTCGCAGCTCGTTCCGGTCGTTAGCAGCATGCGAACTGAAAAGACGAGCGACCCAGGGATGTGTGTGCTTTCGGGACGTTAATCAGAATGTGCCATGGTCGAACGGGTGTTGTAGGTGAAGGATGAGGGCTGCAGTAGATATCTCAGATATTTATTTTTTTAACCTTTATTTAACCAGGCAAGTCAGTTAAGAACAAATTCTTATTTTCAATGACGGTCTAGGAACAGTGGGTTGACTGCCTGTTCAGGGGCAAAACGACAGATTTGTTCCTTGTCAGCTCGGGGGTTTGAACTTGCAACCTTCCGGTTACTAGTCCAACGCTCTAATCACTAGGCTACCCTGCCGCCCCAGATAGGGGCATCAACCAGGGGGTCTTGTGACAGGTACCAGTTTGTTTAAGGTCTTTGAGAGGCTTTTTTTGGTGTTGGTCTGAGGGGGGGGGGGGGGGGGGGGGGGGGGGGTCGTACACAGCCATGGAGGTAAATTCCTGAGAATTAATTTGGCAGGTAAGTGCACTATGAAGGGATTATGGCACCGTTTGGAACGCATCCCTGGGTAGTCTGCACACACACACACACACACACACACACACACACACACACACACACACACACACACACACACACACGGAGCACCATCATGGCCCTACGAGCTAGCTAACTTGATTGGCATCCCAGTACCCATCTCCAACTCTGTGTTATGTAAATAGAATAACATTTCAGATTGGCACCCCATACATTTTTATGTTGAATAAATAACAACAGCAAAATAAATATTCTCTCCCTTCTTGTAAATGCCCGCTGTCCTTCCCCAAGGATTTCAGCCTCCTAACAAGAAGCTCACCAAGGCCACAAAGCCCCCCACTCTCTTCATACCAACACTCTTAATTAGAACACTCATTATTTACAGAACAGAGAGAGCGAGAGAGAGGAGAAGGAGAGAGAGAGAGAGAGACAGAGAGAGAGAGAGAGAGAGAGAGAGAGAGACAGAGAGAGAGAGAGAGAGAGAGCGAGAGAGAGAGAGGAGAAGGAGAGAGAGAGAGAGGAGAAGGAGAGAGAGAGAGAGAGAGAGAGAGAGAGACAGAGAGAGAGAGAGAGAGAGAGAGAGAGAGAGAGAGAGAGAGAGAGAGAGAGAGAGGAGAAGGAGAGAGAGAGGGAGAGAGGTCAAGAGAGAGAGAGGGAGAGGTCAAGAGAGAGAGAGAGAGAGGGAGAGAGAGAGAGGGAGAGAGGGCGAAAGAGCTGAGAGAGAGAGAGAGAGAGAGAAGGAGAGGGAGTGAGAGAGGGAGCGAGGGAGAAGGAGAGGGAGATAGAAAGAAGGAGAGCGAGTGAGTGAGTCACATTCACATCAAAGGCGTCAAGTCAACCAAAGGCAGAGATTATAATTAGATAGTCTAATCTGTTTCTCTGAACTGTCTGTTCCTCTGTCTCCCAATCAACAACAGTGGAATGTTTGTTTTATTTTTCTCGCCCCACTTTCCCCTCTCCTCCTTCCTCCCCCTCTCCTCCCTCTCCTCCCTCTCCTCCTCCTTCTCCTCCCTCTCCCAGAATCTCCTTCCTCCCCCTCTTCCCCCTTTCCTCCCTCTCCTCCCTCTCCCCCTCTCCGCCCTAACCTCTCTCTCCTCCCTCTCCTCCCCCTCCCGAGGAGTGATCACCTCGGTATCAGAGTCATACAGGCTCATTATTATGATTATTTATTCTGATCATCATAATGGAAATAGGATACAAAGTATTAGTAAGAAAAATTGATTGAGGACATTCACCAGCTCTGATAACATTCCAGTACAGTAACTACTGTACAACATAGAATATGAATTAGTACATTATAACCTAGAATATGAAGTACTGATAGAATGACCAGGTAAAGAAGAACACCGATATGGAAACTCTCTCTCTCTCTCTCTCTCTCTCTCTCTCTCTCTCTCTCTCTCTCTTTCTCTGTCTCTCTCTCTCTCTGCCTCTGTCTCTCTCTCTCTCTGTCTCTCTCTCTCTCTCTCTCTCTCTAAGTCTCTCTCTCTCTCTCTCTCTCTCTGTCTCTCTCTCTCTCTCTCTGTCTCTCTCTCTCTCTCTCTCTCTCTAAGTCTCTCTCTCTCTCTCTCTCTCTCTGTCTCTCTCTCTCCTCTTCATCTCTCTCTCTCTCTCTCTCTCTCGCTCTCTCTCTCTCAATTCAATTCAATTCATTTCAAGGGGCTTTATTGGCATGGGAAACATGTGTTAACATTGCCAAAGCAAGTGAGGTAGATAATATACAAAAGTGAAATAAACAATAAAAATTAACAGTAAACATTACACATACAGAAATTTCAAAACAATAAAGACATTACACATGTCATATTATATATATATATATGTACAGTGTTTTAACAATGTACAAATGGTTAAAGGACACAAGATAAAATAAATAAGCATAAATATGGGTTGTATTTACAATGGTGTGTGTTCTTCACTGGTTGCCCTTTTCTCGTGGCAACAGGTCACAAATCTTGCTGCTGTGATGGCACACTGTGGAATTTCACCCAGTAGATATGGGAGTTTATCAAAATTTGATTTGTTTTTAAATTCTTTGTGGATCTGTGTAACCTGAGGGAAATATGTCTCTCTAATATGATCATACATTGGACAGGAGGTTAGGAAGTGCAGCTCAGTTTCCACCTCATTTTGTGGGCAGTGAGCACATAACCTGTCTTCTCTTGAGAGCCATGTCTGCCTACGGCGGCCTTTCTCAATAGCAAGGCTATGCTCACTAAGTCAGTACATGGTTAAAGCTTTCCTTAAGTTTGGGTCAGTCACAGTGGACAGGTATTCTGCCACTGTGTACTCTCTGTTTAGGGCCAAATATCATTCTAGTTTGCTCTGTTTTTTTGTTAATTCTTTCCAATGTGTCAAGTAATTATCTTTTTGATTTCTCATGATTTGGTTGGGTCTAATTGTGCTGCTGTCCTGGCCATCACCTACAGAGAGATGAACCTGGAGAATAGTCCCCTAAGCAAGCTGGTCCTGGGGCTCTGTTCACAAACACAAACACACCCCACAGAGCCCCAGGACCAGCTTGCTTAGGGGACTATTCTCCAGGTTCATCTCTCTGTAGGTGATGGCTTTGTTATGGAAGGTTTGTGAATCGCTTCCTTTTAGGTGGTTGTAGAATTTAACAGCTCTTTTCTGGATTTTGATAATTAGTGGGTATCAGCCTAATTCTCCTCTGCATGCATTATTTGGTGTTCTACGTTGTACACAGAGGATATTTTTGCAGAATTCTGTATGCAGAGTCTCAATTTGGTGTTTGTCCCATTTTGTGAAGTCTTGGTTGGTGAGCGGACCCCAGACCTCACAACCGTAAAGGGCAATGGGCTCTCTCTCTCTCTCTCTCTCTCTCTCTCTCTCTCTCTCTCTCTCTCTCTCTCTTTCTCTCTCTTTTCTGCATACCTTTAGTTGGTAGGACAACAAGAAGAAAAAGATGAAGAAGAAGCCTGTCGTCTCTCACTCTCATCAACAGATGGCACTCCCACACTACTCTCCCTCTCTCTTTTCCTCTCTGCGTCTCCCTCCCTCCATCTTTCTTCCCATTCCTCTTCTCTATCTCTGACTTTCTTTCTGACTCTTTATCGATCTCCCTCCCTCTCTCACCATTTAGTTGAAAAGAAAGTGGAGTGGGGATACTAGAGGATCATTACATGTAACCACTACCTGAGATAAGCCTGGAGAGAGAGAGAGAGAGAGACATGGAGAGGGGGAGAGAAAGAGAGAGTTGGAGAGGGGGGAGAGAGAGAGAGATGGAGAGAGAGAGGGAAAGAGGGAGAGAGCGAGAGAGAGAGAGGGAGAGAGAGAGAGAGAGAGAGAGAGATGGTGAGAGAGAGGAAGATAGAGATGGAGAGAGAGAGGAAGAGAGAGAGAGAGAGAGAGAGAGAAAGAGAGAGTAAGAGGGATAGAGAATTTTAAGTAACATCATCTAAAGAATAGCATCGCTGTGAACAATGGAAGAGGACACAGAACAACATACCAATAAACAGGGGCCATGTTTTGGATGAGGACACAGAACAACACACCGATAAACAGGGGACATGTTTTGGACGAGGACACAGAACAACACACCAATAAACAGGGGACATGTTTTGGACGAGGACAATCTGGACAGCCAGATTAAAACCCTGTAGAGATCTATAATCAACATGTAGCCAGATTAAACCCCTGTAGAGATCTATAATCAACATGTAGCCAGATTTAAAACCCTGTAGAGATCTATAATCAACATGTAGCCAGATTAAAACCCTGTAGAGATCTATAATCAACATGTAGCCAGATTAAAACCCTGTAGAGATCTATAATCAACATGTAGCCAGATTTAAAACCCTGTAGAGATCTATAATCAACATGTAGCCAGATTAAAACCCTGTAGAGATCTATAATCAACATGTAGCCAGATTAAAACCCTGTAGAGATCTATAATCAACATGTAGCCAGATTAAACCCCTGTAGAGATCTATAATCAACATGTAGCCAGATTAAACCCCTGTAGAGATCTATAATCAACATGTAGCCAGATTTAAAACCCTGTAGAGATCTAGAATCAACATGTAGCCAGTTTTAAACCCTGTAGAGATCTATAATCAACATGTAGCCAGATTAAAACCCTGTAGAGATCTATAATCAACATGTAGCCAGATTTAAACCCTTGTAGAGATCTATACTCAACATGTAGCCAGATTTAAAACCCTGTAGAGATCTATAATCAACATGTAGCCAGATTAAAACCCTGTATAGATCTATAATCAACATGTAGCCAGATTAAACCCTGTAGAGATCTATAATCAACATGTAGCCAGATTAACAACCCTGTAGAGATCTATAACCAACATGTAACCAGATTAACAACCCTGAATAGATCTATAATCAACATGTAGCCAGATTAAAACCCTGTAGAGATCTATAATCAACATGCAGCCCCGTCTCATCATGTTACATTCAGGTGTGAGGTTAAGGAAGGAATATCAACTATCAGATAGTTTTGGATTCCTGTCTGTATCAATAATACACTGGAGATATTGATTACAACTGTAGCTTTGACATTTCATTATTGACAGGTCTCTTTGCCCGCGCTGAGCAAAGGTTCGGGAGGAGACATCTTAGAGAAACTCCTCTTAATTGATAAAACATGATGTCTTGTCCTTGAAGAGTTTTAAAAGGGAATGAATAGTCTGCCATCTCCAAGAGAGACAGAGAGCAAGAGAGTGTGAGAGAGAAGAGGCTGAGAGAGAGTGAGAGAGAGTGTGAGAGAGAAGAGGCTGAGAGAGAGAGAGAGAAATGGCTGAGAGAGAGAGAGAGAGAGAGAGAGAGAGAGTGAGAGAATAGAGGCTGAGAGAGAGATATAATAGGCTGAGAGAGAGAGAGAGAGTGTGAGAGAGAAGAGGCTGAGAGAGCGAGAGAGAGTGTGAGAGAGAAGAGGCTGAGAGAGATTGAGAGAGAGTGTGTGTGGGAGAGAGAGGGAGAGAGAGAGTGAGAGAGAGTTTGTGAGAGAGAGGGTGAGAGAGAGTGAGAGAGAGGGAGAGAGAGAGAGAGAGTGAGAGAGAGAGAGAGAGAGAGAGAGAGAGAGAGAGAGAGAGAGAGAGAGAGAATGTGAGAGATAATGTGTGTGTGAGAGAGAGAGAGAGAGAGAGAGAGAGAGAGAGAGAGAATGTGTGAGAGAATGTGTGTGAGAGAGAGAGAGTGAGTGAGAGTGAGAGTGAGAGAGAGAGAGAGAGTGTGAGGGAGAGAGAGAGAGAGTGAGAGAGAGTGAGAGAGAGAGTGAGAGAGAGAGAGAGAGTGAGAAAAGGGGAGAGAGATAGGGGGAGAGAGAGGGGAGCGCAAGAAAGGGAGAGAACTTCAAAACCAACAGAACCCAATGTTTTATTTGAAAGGGAATTGTTGATTGCTGCTGCAACACTCTGAACTAAACAGATGCTGTGAGAGCGAGAAAGACAGAGACAGAGAGAGGAAAGAGACAGACAGAGAAAGACAGAGAGAGAATGAGAGGGAGAGACAGAGAGAGAGAGACGGAGACAGAGACAGAGACAGAGAGAGAGAGATAGAGAGAGAGAGAGAGAGATACCCATATTTATGCTCATTTATTTTATCTTGTGTCCTTTAACCATTTGTACATTGTTAAAACACTGTATATATGTATAATATGACATTTGTAATGTCTTTACTGTTTTGAAACCTCTGTATGTGTAAAAAGTATATATAAAGTGAAAAACAACAAAACTCAACTGTTGAGTTTTGTTGTTTTTCACTTTATATATTCATATTCACACACACACAGGTGCTAATCCATCACTGTTACTAAAACGTGAGAAGTAGTTGGGAGGATGACGTGAAGAAGACGTCAGATCTCTGCTTATTTCATGGCCGTGCTTATAGCGAATGATGCAGAATGTTTAATATTCTTGGTTGGAGTAAAATTTTATGAGTGCTTCACAGAAGTTCATTTTCTCATGAAAAAATGACGTTCTGTCATACTTTTTACAGGATAACAAATTGAGAGAACGTGAGAGCGCGAAAGCTTCACGTGAAATGCTTTTCCAACAGTCTTGAAGGAGTTCCCACATATTCTGTGTACTTGTTGGCTGCTTTTCCTTCATTCTGAAGTCCAACTCATCCCAAACCATCTCAAGTGGGTTGAAGTCTGGTGATTGTGGAGGCCAGGTCATCTGATGCAGCACTCCATCACTCTCCTTCTTGGTCAAATAGCCCTTACACAGCCTGGAGGTGTGTTGGGTCATTGTCCTGTTGAAAAACAAATGATAGTCCCACTAAGCCCAAACCAGATGGGATGGCGTATCATTGCAGAATGTTGTGGTAGCCATGCTGATTAAGTGTGACTTGAATTCTAAATAAATCACAGACAGTGTCGCTAGCAAAGCAGCCTCACACCATCACACCATCACACCTCCTCCTCCGTGCTTCACGGTGGGAACCACACATGCAGAGATCATTCGTTCAACTACTCTGCATCTCACAAAGACATGGTGGTTGGAACCAAAAATCTCACATTTGAGACAGATTTCCACCAGTCTAATGTCCATTGCTCGTGTTTATTGGATCAAACAAGTCTCTTCTTATTGGTGTCCTTTAGCAGTGGTTTCTTTGCAGCAATTCGACCATGAAGGTCTCATTCATGCAGTCTCCCCTGAACAGTTGATGTTGAGATGTGTCTGTTACTTGAAATCTGTGAAAGCATTTATTTGGCTTGCAAATTCTAAGGCTGGTAACTCTAATGAACTTATCATCTGCAGCAGAGGTAACTCTGGGTCTTCCTTTCCTGTGGGGGTCCTCATGAGAGCCAGTTTCATCGTAGCGCTTGATGGTTTTTGCGACTGCACTTGAAGAACCTTTCAAAGTTCTTGAAATATTCCGTATTGGCTGACCTTCATGTCTTAAAGTAATGATGGACTGACCTTCATGTCTTATAGTAATGATGGACTGACCTTCATGTCTTATAGGAATGATGGACTGACCTTCATGTCTTATAGTAATGATGGACTGACCTTCATGTCTTAAAGTAATGATTGACTGACCTTCATGTCTTAAAGTAATGATGGACTGACCTTCATGTCTTAAAGTAATGATGGACTGACCTTCATGTCTTATAGTAATGATGGACTGACCTTCATGTCTTATAGTAATGATGGACTGACCTTCATGTCTTAAAGTAATGATGGACTGACCTTCATGTCTTATAGTAATGATGGACTGACCTTCATGTCTTATAGTAATGATGGACTGACCTTCATGTCTTATAGTAATGATGGACTGACCTTCATGTCTTATAGTAATGATGGACTGACCTTCATGTCTTAAAGTAATGATGGACTGACCTTCATGTCTTATAGTAATGATGGACTGACCTTCATGTCTTATAGTAATGATGGACTGACCTTCATGTCTTATAGTAATGATGGACTGACCTTCATGTCTTATAGTAATGATGGACTGACCTTCATGTCTTATAATAATGATGGACTGACCTTCATGTCTTAAAGTAATGATGGACTGACCTTCATGTCTTATAGTAATGATGGACTGACCTTCATGTCTTATAGTAATGATGGACTGACCTTCATGTCTTATAGTAATGATGGACTGACCTTCATGTCTTATAGTAATGATGGACTGACCTTCATGTCTTATAATAATGATGGACTGACCTTCATGTCTTAAAGTAATGATGGACTGACCTTCATGTCTTATAATAATGATGGACTGACCTTCATGTCTTAAAGTAATGATGGACTGACCTTCATGTCTTATAGTAATGATGGACTGACCTTCATGTCTTATAGTAATGATGGACTGACCTTCATGTCTTATAATAATGATGGACTGACCTTCATGTCTTATAGTAATGATGGACTGTCGTTTCTCTTTGTTTATTTGAGTTGTTCTTGCCATAATATGGACTTGGTCTGTTACCCAATAGGGATATCTTCTCTATACCACCCTTACCTTGTCACAACACAACCAATTGGCTTTAAGAATTACAATTCCACAAATGTACTTTTGACAAGGCATGCTTGTTAATTGAAATGCATTCCAGGTGACTACCTCATGAATCTGGTTGAGAGAATGCCAATAGTGTGCAAAACTGTCATCAAGGCAAAGGTTGGCTACTTTGAAGAATCTGAAATAGAAAATATAATTTTGATTTGTTTACCACTTTGTTGGTTACTACCTGATTCCATAAGTGTTATTTCATAGTTCTGATGTCTTCATTATTATTCTATAATGTAGAACAATTGTAAAAATAAAGAAAAACCTTGGAATGAGTAGGTGTTCTAGAACCCTGGAATGAGTAGGTGTTCTAGAACCCTGGAATGAGTAGGTGTTCTAGAACCCTGGAATGAGTAGTTGTTTCCAGACTAGTACTGTATATGGCTCTGAATATAAACAGCAACACCTCCCCCATGGGCATTCCTGTCTTTAACAAGTTGTTGATTTCCTGAACCTTACTTCTAAGGCTTCATGTATTAATATGGGTAGCTTTCCTGCTTATCAACGATAATAATATAATAATAATAGTATATATAATATGGAACAAAGAAAGCAAGAAAAAACTAGGTATTTTTTCAGCAGTCCATCACTCAGTTGGTGTGTGTGAGGGTGTTGAAGCTACGAACCCACAGGCTTGGCTAACTCATCATTTCAAGGCTTTTGGGAGGGAGGGTGGACAACGCATCTGTCATAGCGGATGTAAGCAATGTCCCCCACGCGCTCTGGCAGCTTTCATGGCTGGGATCTTTCCTCTTCTGGAACACAGATTCAGGATAGTCCTCATTGAGGAAAATGTCCTTTCAAATTGTTGGCTCTTTGTGGAACTGCTTGTCCTTGAAGCTCAGGAATGTAATGACCTAGGCCTGTCACCTGGGCCTGTCACCTGGGCCTGTCACCTGGGCCTGTCACCTGGGCCAGTCACCTGGGCCGGTTGGGGGGGTGTTCCACTCCACCTCAATCTTCCATCTTCAGTTTCTCCAAGATCATTTCCTTCGACTTTGTCCTCAGACTCCATGTCTCATATGGAGATTCTTCAATTCCCTCCACAACAGCCTTGTTTCTGCCTTGATTGTTCCTCGAGATAATCAGATTCCTCTGTCATTGTTATCATGAATTCACATACAGAACTGAAGTCTTCCTTCAATGCCTTAACTGACAAGTCAGTTGGGAACAAATGACGGCAATGACGACCTATCAGGGAACAGTGGGTTAACTGGTCTGGGAACAGTGGGTTAACTGGTCTAGGAACAGTGGGTTAACTGGTCTAGGAACAGTGGGTTAACTGGCCTAGGAACAGTGGGTTAACAGGTCTAGGAACAGTGGGTTAACTGGTCTAGGAACAGTGGGTTAACTGGTCTAGGAACAGTGGGTTAACTGGTCTAGGAACAGTGGGTTAACTGGTCTAGGAACAGTGGGTTAACTGGTCTAGGAACAGTGGGTTAACTGGCCTAGGAACAGAGGGTTAACTGGCCTAGGAACAGTGGGTTAACTGGTCTAGGAACAGTGGGTTAACTGGTCTAGGAACAGTGGGTCAACTGCCTTATTCTTGTTCAGGGGCAGAACGACAGACTTTTTACCTTATCAGCTTGGGGATTCGATCCAGCAACCTTTCGGTTACTGGGCCAACACTCTAACCACTAGGATACCTGCTGTCCACTGTCTATACACACCATCTTATATAACTACCGTCCAACTACCACTAGGCTACCTGCCACCTCTACCCTCTAACCACTAGGGTACCTGCCCCCTCTACACTCTAACCACTAGGCTACCTGCCTCCTCTACACTCTAACCACTAGGCTACCTGCCACCTCTACACTATAACCACTAGGCTACATGCCTCCTCTACACTCTAACCACTAGGCTACCTGCCTCCTCTACACTATAACCACTAGGCTACCTGCCTCCTCTACACTCTAACCACTAGGCTACCTGCCTCCTCTACACTCTAACCACTAGGCTACCTGCCTCCTCTACACTCTAACCACTAGGCTACCTGCCTCCTCTACACTCTAACCACTAGGCTACCTGCCACCTCTACACTCTAACCACTAGGCTACCTGCCACCTCTACACTCTAACCACTAACTACCTGCCTCCTCTACACTCCAACCACTAACATGTAGCATCATTGGTCTAGTAGTAGTTTCATTAAAAACGTTAGTTGTTTGTTACATTTGACTCTGTACAACCTAGCAGTACTACTTATTTATCTGAGAGTGAGGTTGGATATATAGTAGTTTTGTAGTATTTTGAAGAAAAACGATGATTATTTGTCCCTCTGAAAATGAAACCATCAAGTGATCGATGTTGAACAAATAAAACGTCTGTCATTGAACCCCGTGATTAGAGAAGAAACACACCGATCTCTTTCATATTTTCTTCAAACAAAGAAAGCTAATTTACCAACATTTCTGAAAATATTTTAGTTTTGGAGCAAAACTCTACCAATATAAATACCGTGTGGTGAGATTAGATATTACACAGATATTACTACCCTGCTGTGTGTGTGTGTGTGTGTGT
Source organism: Oncorhynchus mykiss (assembly GCF_013265735.2). Lineage (NCBI taxonomy): Eukaryota > Metazoa > Chordata > Actinopteri > Salmoniformes > Salmonidae > Oncorhynchus > Oncorhynchus mykiss. The sequence goes on along the minus strand of NC_048582.1, from coordinate 4,498,324 downwards.
GTGTGTGTGTGTGTGTGTGTGTGTGTGTGTGTGTGTGAGTGCGTGGGTGTGTGTGTGTGAGTGCGTGGGTGTAGGTGTCGGTGTGTGACCTCTGTGTTTGATTCTTCATTGTCCCAAATGTCATTGATCTCTTTCTCTCGCTGTTTCTCTCATTTACCCTCCTATTCTCTCTCTCAGAAACACACACACACACACGCACGCACACGCACGCACGCACACACACACACACACTCCGTGGGAGCGCAGGGAAGCTGCTCGTCAGTCTCTTCATCAGTGTCCTTCTCCAAAACGAGGTGTCTGTTTTGAGGAATGTGCTCCGTTCGGCAGGGAACATGCTCATGATGAACTTGGGGAATCATTGATTTATTTATTTATTTATTTTATTTATCTCCTACCTTCTGCCTCTGAAACCATATTACAGTAGAAGTCAGAGGTTTACAAACACCTTAGCTCAAATAAATTTACACTCAGTTTTTGCCAACTCCTGACATTTAATCTAACATCACTATTTCTGAACAGTCTCAAACAACGTTGTTGTAGACCACGGAGATATGAGATCAGGTCTGTTAGATATGAGATCAGGTCTGTTAGATATGAGATCAGGTCTGTCAGATATGAGATCAGGTCTGTTAGATATGAGATCAGGTCTGTCAGATATGAGATCCGGTCTGTTAGATATGAGATCAGGTCTGTCAGATATGAGATCCGGTCTGTTAGATATGAGATCAGGTCTGTCAGATATGAGATCAGGTCTGTTAGATATGAGATCAGGTCTGTTAGATATGAGATCAGGTCTGTCAGATATGAGATCAGGTCGGTCAGATATGAGATCAGGTCTGTTAGATATGAGATCAGGTCTGTTAGATATGAGATCAGGTCGGTCAGATATGGTGATCAGGTCTGTTTAGACCCAGGAGATATGAGATCAGGTCTGTCAGATATGAGATCAGGTCTGTTAGATATGAGATCAGGTCTGTTAGATATGAGATCAGGTCTGTTAGATATGAGATCAGGTCTGTCAGATATGAGATCAGGTCGGTCAGATATGAGATCAGGTCTGTCAGATATGAGATCAGGTCTGTCAGATATGAGATCAGGTCGGTCAGATATGAGATCAGGTCTGTTTAGACCCAGGAGATATGAGATCAGGTCTGTCAGATATGAGATCAGGTCTGTTTAGACCCAGGAGATATGAGATCAGGTCTGTCAGATATGAGATCAGGTCTGTCAGATATGAGATCAGGTCTGTCAGATATGAGATCAGGTCTGTTAGATATGAGATCAGGTCTGTCAGATATGAGATCAGGTCTGTCAGATATGAGATCAGGTCTGTTAGATATGAGATCAGGTCTGTCAGATATGAGATCAGGTCTGTTAGATATGAGATCAGGTCTGTCAGATATGAGATCAGGTCTGTTTAGACCACGGAGATACTCATCAATGTAACGCTTGTCGTCTGGGGAAGGAGAGGAGGACCAAGGTGCAGCGTGGTAAGTGTTCATATTATTTAATGAAATATGCAACACTAGACAAAACAACAAACCCGACAAACAAACAGTCCTGAAAGGTGAAACAAAAACACTAAACAGGAAACAACCACCCACAAAACACAATAGAAAACAGGCTGCCTAAATATGGTTCTCAATCAGAGACAACTAACGACACCTGCCTCTGATTGAGAACCATACCAGGACAAACACAAACACAATGGAAAACAGGCTGCCTAAATATGGTTCTCAATCAGGGACAACTAACGACACCTGCCTCTGATTGAGAACCATACCAGGCCAAACACAGAAATAGAAAATCATAGACAAACTAACGTAGACTGCCAACACAAGTCACGCCCCCTGACCATACTAAAACAAAAGACAAAAACAAAGGAACTAAGGTCAGACAACAGTATATTAATACATCATGATAATGACATCACAATACCCCATAATGACATCACAAAGGAAATAAGGTCAGAACGTGACAACAGTATATTAATACATCATGATAATGACATCACAATACCCCATAATGACATCACAAAGGAACTAAGGTCAGAACGTGACAATCAAGTGTGTCAGATACGAGATCCAGCCTCAATGAACAAGATTACGGACAGAGGAGACCTGTTCCTAGATCAGCACTCTTTCTCTGAGACACTTGATACATACAGACCCCCTGGTGAAACCTCAGGGCTTATAGATTAAAGCCTTAGAGTCCCATTAGGTGAAAAGTCGTACTGAAGTAGGGCACTACATAGGGAATCAGGTACTATTTGGGATGCACGCCACAGTGAGCCAAGTCCTCATGTCCAATTACAAAGACAGCAGATTCCATCCTTTCTCTTCTTGACCAAGGCAAGTACTCCTTACTCAAAAAAAAAAAAAAAACATGAGATTTTTTTTTTGTTCGCAAGAATCATTTTTAAATCTAAATTCTTCCTCTGAGAATGAAACATGTTTATCTAAAAAGGAAATTAAGTGTTGAATATTGTAACGTGGTAATAATCTAGGCTATTTTTTTTTTTAGAGAGAGATGAGGGCTGATTCTGTTTTTGCGTCCCAAATGGCACTACAATGGGCCCTGGTCAACAGTAGTGATCTATGTAGAGGATAGGGGTTGATTGTAACCTCATGCAAGGTATCCTGGGATGTTAACCTGGTACCACAAGCAATATTGTTTGTGAAATAAACAATATCTCTCTCTCCCCCTCTCTCTCTCTCTCTTTCTCTCTGTCTCTCTCTCTGTGTCTCTCTCTCTCTCTGTCTCTGTCTCTGTCTCTCTCTCTCTCTCTCTCTCCCTCTCTCTCTCTCTTTCTCTCTCTCTCTCTCTCCCTCTCAAATTCAAGCTGCTTTATTGGCATGAAAAACATTGTGTCAATATTGCCAAAGCAACAATGTATACAATATACATTGTAACAAAATTATAAATCTTCTCTCTCTCTCTGTTCCTTTCTGTCTCTCTCTCTCTCTCTCTCTGTTCCTTTCTCTCTCTCCCTCTCTCTCCCTTTCTCTTTCACTCTCTCTCTCTCTCTTTCCCTCTCTCTATTTCGCTTTGTCTCTTTCTGTTCCTTTCTCTCTCTCCCTCTCTCCCTCCCTCTCTCCCTCTCTCTCCCTCTCTCTCTCTCTCTCTCTCTCTCTGTCTCTGTCTCTGTCTCTCTCTCTCTCTCCCTCTCTCTCTCTCTCTCAAATTCAAATTCAAATTCAAGCTGCTTTATTGGCATGAAAAACATTGTGTCAATATTGCCAAAGCAACAATGTATACCATATACATTGTAACAAAATTATAAATGATAGCAAATAATAATATAAAATGGTAGTAAATAATAATACAAAATTAAATACAAAAATAATAACAATAAAATGGTAACAGTCTACAGTAAACATTCATAATTATAGTAATAACAATAATAGTAATAATAAGTAAGTTACTGTTTACTATGCAGATGTTATTATTCAGTGTCCCTCAGGCTATGGCAGGAAAATACATATTTGGCTGCAAGAGGAGCCATTGCTCCTTCGCCCATGAGTATTCTTAGTTTTTCCTCTGGGTTCAATTTGTAAAAATTTGGAATATATGTAGTCATTTCTGTGAATAATGAGTCTCTTTGTGAGGAATATTTATCACAGTAAAGGAGAAAGTGCATCTCTGTCTCTACCTCCCCTGTCATGCAGTGACCACATACACGCTCCTCTTTGGGTAGCCATGTCTTTTTATGTCTGCCGGTTTCTATTGCCAATCGGTGGTCACTCAGCCTGTACTTGGTAAGGATCTGTCTCTGCTTCGTATCTCTGACAGAGTAGAGATAATCAGCCAATTCATATTCTCTGTTTAGGGTCAGATAGCAATTTAGTCGGCTTTGGGATTTTGTTTCGTTTTTCCAGTATTGTAAGTATGATTCCTTTGATTGGTTCATGATTTTGTTTATTGGAATTCTTTCTTTTGAAGCAGTGCTGGTGTCAGCTTGGTTGGTGAGGTCCAACACCAGCTGACTGAGAGGGCTCGTTTCTGGGCTCAGCTCTTGGTCTTGAAGTGCTTTAAATTGCAGACTCGAATTTGGACTTGAATTTAGATGTAGCCAAAATTTTAATGATCTTTTCTGTATTTTCATTATTACTGGAAAACGGCCCAATTCTGCCCTACATGCATTAGTTGGTGTATTTCTCTGGACTTGTAGAATTTTCCGACAGAATTCTGCATGTAGGGTTTCAATTGGATGTTTGTCCCACATTTTAAAATCCAGTTTATTGAGTGGCCCCCAAACCTCACTTCCATAAAGTGCTATTGGTAGGATTACACTGTCAAATATTTTAGTCCAAATTCTAATTGGGATGTTGATTTTGAATAATTTCATTTTTATTGCGTACATTGCTCTGCGGGCTTTTTCTTTGAGTGCCTTCACTGCCATATTAAAGTTTCCCGATGCAGATATGGTCAGACCAAGGTAGGTGTAATTTTTTGTGTGTTCAATTAAGGTGTTGTTCAGGGTGAATTTACATTTGTGTTTCTGACATCTGGGTTTTTTTTGGAAAATCATGATTTTAGTTTTTTGGAAATTTACTGCCAGGGCCCAATTATGGCAATATTGCTCCAGAATATTAATGTTTTGTTGAAGACCTTCTTTGGTTGGTGATAGAAGTACCAAGTCATCAGCATATAGCAGGTATTTCACCTCTGTGTCAAATAGTGTGAGTCCTGGGGCTGGAGATTGGTCCAACATGTCTGCTAATTCATTGATATAAATGTTGAAAAGATTTGGACTCAAATTGCAGCCTTGTCTCACACCTCGACATTGTGAAAAAAATTCTGTTCTTTGGTTTTTGATTTTTATTGCACACTTGTTTTCTGTGTACATACATTTTATTAAGTCATACACCTTACCACCAAGCCCACTTTGTAGAATTTTGTAGAATAGCCCTTCGTGCCAAATCGAATCAAATGCTTTTTTAAAGTCAATAAAGCAAGCAAAGATTTTGCCCTCTTTTTTTTGGTGGACGTGTTTATTAATTAGTGTGTGTAAGGTGTATATATGGTCAGTAGTGCGATGGTTAGGGAGAAAGCCAATTTGACATTTACTTATTACATTTTTTTCTTGAAGAAAGGTTTGAATTCTTGAATTCAAAATGCTACAGAAAATCTTTCCCAAGTTACTGTTGACGCAAATTCCCCTGTAATTATTGGGGTCTGATTTGTCTCCACTTTTGTGGATAGGGGAGATGAGCCCCTGGTTCCAGACATCAGGGAAGCAGCCAGAAGTTAAAACCATGTTGAACAATTTAAGCACAGCATTTTGCAACTCAGGTGTGCTGTTTTTCAGCATTTCATTTCTGATGTTGTCTACACCACAAGCCTTTTTTGATTTAATAGATTTTAGCTTTTCATTTAGTTCTTGTTGGGTTATTGGGTAATCTAATGGATTTTGGTTGTTTTTAATGACTGATTCCAGGATGTTCAATTTTTCTTTAATTTCTAATTGGTTCTGGTTTAAGTCTTTTTGTGGGATGTTTTTGTATAGATTATCAAAGTAAGTTTTCCAAATTCCTACATCTTGTATGGCTAATTCTTGTGGCTTTGTTGTGCTTAAATTGTTCCACATGTCCCAGAACTGATTTTGGTCAATTGCGTTTTCAATTTCATCAAGTGTCTTGTTGGTATAATTCAATTTCTTGCATTTCAGTGTTTGTTTATACTGTTTCAGAGTTTCAAAGTATTCATATCGTAGCTCTGGGTTGTTTTGCTGCTTATGTTTTTTGTTTGACATTTGTCTTAGGTGTTTTCTAATTGTTTTACATTCATTATCAAACCATTTGTCAGAAACATTTAGATTTTTGCTTCTGATGTTGCATTGCTTTGGTTTTCTCAAATTTGCTTTCGATGCTGCTTTTTGGAATATGCAGTTGATGTTTTGGGTAGCTGAATTGACACCATCTTTATTGTTTTGGTACTGTGAGTTATTGAAAAACTGTATAGAGTTCATCATTTCATTTGAGTTCAATGTTTCAATGAATGCCTCTGCACTGTTTGGAGCCCATCTGAACGATTGGTTTATGTTGTAAAGTTTATTGGGCTGTTTTTTTGAATGAATATTGCCAGTTAATTTCTTCAGAAACACGTTGATCTGACTGTGATCTGACAATGGTGTCTGTGGTCTGACAGTGAATGCACTAATGGAGGAGGGGTCAATGTCAGTGATGGCATAATCGACTACACTTGTCCCAAGAGCTGAGCAGTAAGTAAACTGACCTAAAGAGTCCCCTCTGATTCTACCATTAAGCATGTACAGACCTAAGGCTCGACAGAGATGTACTAACTCTTTTCCATTTTTGTTCAGTATTTGGTCAGGACTGTTTCTATTATTTATAATAGGGCTACTGTACAAGGAGGGGTGTCCAAATATGTGGTGGTTACCTCCCGCATCAGTGTAGTCAGGCTCAGAACCTGTTCTTGCATTGAAATCTCCACAAAGAAGCACTTTACCCTGCGCCTGAAATGTAATGATTTCTGTCTGGAGATTGTCAAAAAACTGATCATCATAATATGATGAATCTGAAGGAGGAGCATAAGCTGCACATATGTATACATCATTGTCACAATAGATTGTACCTTTGTTAAGTTTTAGCCAAATGTGAGTGGTCTCTCTCTCTCTCTCTCTCTCTCTCTCTCTCTTTCTCTCTGTGTCTCTCTCTCTGTGTCTCTCTCTCTCTCTCTCTCTCTCTCTGTCTCTGTCTCTGTCTCTGTCTCTCTCTCTCTCTCTCTCTCTCTCTCTCTCTCTGTGTCTCTCTCTCTCTCTCTCTCTCTCTCTCTGTGTCTCTCTCTCTGTGTCTCTCTCTCTCTCTCTCTCTCTCTCTCTCTGTGTCTCTCTCTCTCTGTCTGTCTCTCTCTCTCCCTCTCTCTCTCTCTTTCCCGCTCTCTCTCTCTCCCTCTCTCTCTCTGTTCATTTCTCTCTCTCCCTCTCTCTCTCTCTGTTCCTTTCTCTCTCTCCCTCTCTCTCCCTCTCTCTTTCACTCTCTCTCTCTCTCTTTCCCTCTCTCTATTTCGCTTTGTCTCTTTCTGTTCCTTTCTCTCTCTCCCTCTCTCCCTCCCTCTCTCCCTCTCTCTCCCTCTCTCTCTCTCTCTCTCTCTCTCTCTCTGTCTCTGTCTCTGTCTCTCTCTCTCTCTCCCTCTCTCTCTCTCTCTCTCTCTCTCTCTCTCTCTCTCTCTTTCTCTCTGTGTCTCTCTCTCTGTGTCTCTCTCTCTCTCTCTCTCTCTCTGTCTCTGTCTCTGTCTCTGTCTCTCTCTCTCTCTCCCTCTTTCTCTCTCTCTCTCTCTTTCCCTCTCTCTCTCTGTGTCTCTCTCTCTCTCTGTCTCTGTCTGTCTCTCTCTCTCTCTCTCTGTGTCTCTCTCTCTCTCTGTCTGTCTCTCTCTCTCCCTCTCTCTCTCTCTTTCCCGCTCTCTCTCTCTCCCTCTCTCTCTCTGTTCATTTCTCTCTCTCCCTCTCTCTCTCTCTGTTCCTTTCTCTCTCTCCCTCTCTCTCCCTCTCTCTTTCACTCTCTCTCTCTCTCTTTCCCTCTCTCTATTTCGCTTTGTCTCTTTCTGTTCCTTTCTCTCTCTCCCTCTCTCCCTCCCTCTCTCCCTCTCTCTCCCTCTCTCTCTCTCTCTCTCTCTCAAATTCAAATTCAAATTCAAATTCAAGCTGCTTTATTGGCATGAAAAACATTGTGTCAATATTGCCAAAGCAACAATGTATACAATATACATTGTAACAAAATTATAAATGATAGCAAATAATAATATAAAATGGTAGTAAATAATAATACAAAATTAAATACAAAAATAATAACAATAAAATGGTAACAGTCTACAGTAAACATTAATAATTATAGTAATAACAATAATAGTAATAATAAGTAAGTTACTGTTTACTATGCAGATGTTATTATTCATTGTCCCTCAGGCTATGGCAGGAAAATACATATTTGGCTGCAAGAGGAGCCATTGCTCCTTCGCCCATGAGTATTCTTAGTTTTTCCTCTGGGTTCAATTTGTAAAAATGTGGAATATATGTAGTCATTTCTGTGAATAATGAATCTCTTTGTGAGGAATATTTATCACAGTAAAGGAGAAAGTGCATCTCTGTCTCTACCTCCCCTGTCATGCAGTGACCACATACACGCTCCTCTTTGGGTAGCCATGTCTTTTTATGTCTGCCGGTTTCTATTGCCAATCGGTGGTCACTCAGCCTGTACTTGGTAAGGATCTGTCTCTGCTTCGTATCTCTGACAGAGTAGAGATAATCAGCCAATTCATATTCTCTGTTTAGGGTCAGATAGCAATTTAGTCGGCTTTGGGATTTTGTTTCGTTTTTCCAGTATTGTAAATATGATTCCTTTGATTGGTTCATAATTTTGCTTATTGGAATTCTTTCTTTTGAAGCAGTGCTGGCGTCAGCTTGGTTGGTGAGGTCCAACACCAGCTGACTGAGAGGGCTCGTTTCTGGGCTCAGCTCTTGGGCTTGAAGTGCTTTAAATTGCAGACTCGAATTTGGACTTGAATTTAGATGTAGCCAAAATTTTAATGATCTTTTCTGTATTTTCATTATTACTGGAAAACGGCCCAATTCTGCCCTACATGCATTAGTTGGTGTATTTCTCTGGACTTGTAGAATTTTCCGACAGAATTCTGCATGTAGGGCTTCAATTGGATGTTTGTCCCACATTTTAAAATCCAGTTTATTGAGTGGCCCCCAAACCTCACTTCCATAAAGTGCTATTGGTAGGATTACACTGTCAAATATTTTAGTCCAAATTCTAATTGGGATGTTGATTTTGAATAATTTCATTTTTATTGCATACATTGCTCTGCGGGCTTTTTCTTTGAGTGCCTTCACTGCCATATTAAAGTTTCCCGATGCAGATATGGTCAGACCAAGGTAGGTGTAATGTTTTGTGTGTTCAATTAAGGTGTTGTTCAGGGTGAATTTACATTTGTGTTTCTGACATCTGGTTTTTTTTTGGAAAATCATGATTTTAGTTTTTTGGAAATTTACTGCCAGGGCCCAATTATGGCAATATTGCTCCAGAATATTAATGTTTTGTTGAAGACCTTCTTTGGTTGGTGATAGAAGTACCAAGTCATCAGCATATAGCAGGTATTTCACCTCTGTGTCAAATAGTGTGAGTCCTGGGGCTGGAGATTGGTCCAACATGTCTGCTAATTCATTGATATAAATGTTGAAAAGATTTGGACTCAAATTGCAGCCTTGTCTCACACCTCGACATTGTGAAAAAAATTCTGTTCTTTGGTTTTTGATTTTTATTGCACACTTATTTTCTGTGTACATACATTTTATTAAGTCATACACCTTACCACCAAGCCCACTTTGTAGAATTTTGTAGAATAGCCCTTCGTGCCAAATCGAATCAAATGCTTTTTTAAAGTCAATAAAGCAAGCAAAGATTTTGCCCTCTTTTTTTTGGTGGACGTGTTTATTAATTAGTGTGTGTAAGGTGTATATATGGTCAGTAGTGCGATGGTTAGGGAGAAAGCCAATTTGACATTTACTTATTACATTTTTTTCTTGAAGAAAGGTTTGAATTCTTGAATTCAAAATGCTACAAAAAATCTTTCCCAAGTTACTGTTGACGCAAATTCCCCTGTAATTATTGGGGTCTGATTTGTCTCCACTTTTGTGGATAGGGGAGATGAGCCCCTGGTTCCAGACATCAGGGAAGCAGCCAGAAGTTAAAACCATGTTGAACAATTTAAGCACAGCATTTTGCAACTCAGGTGTGCTGTTTTTCAGCATTTCATTTCTGATGTTGTCTACACCACAAGCCTTTTTTGATTTAATAGATTTTAGCTTTTCATTTAGTTCTTGTTGGGTTATTGGGTAATCTAATGGATTTTGGTTGTTTTTAATGACTGATTCAAGGATGTTCAATTTTTCTTTAATTTCTAATTGGTTCTGGTTTAAGTCTTTTTGTGGGATGTTTTTGTATAGATTATCAAAGTAAGTTTTCCAAATTCCTACATCTTGTATGGCTAATTCTTGTGGCTTTGTTGTGCTTAAATTGTTCCACATGTCCCAGAACTGATTTTGGTCAATTGCGTTTTCAATTTCATCAAGTGTCTTGTTGGTATAATTCAATTTCTTGCATTTCAGTGTTTGTTTATACTGTTTCAGAGTTTCAAAGTATTCATATCGTAGCTCTGGGTTGTTTTGCTGCTTATGTTTTTTGTTTGACATTTGTCTTAGG
>NC_048582.1:4465595-4480595 GCF_013265735.2 Oncorhynchus mykiss | reverse complement strand
GAGGTAAATGATGGGTCACACCAGATACTGACTGGTTTTCATGAGGTAAATGGGGGTCACACAGATACTGACTGGTTTTCATGAGGTAAATGGGGGTCACACAGATACTGACTGGTTTTCATGAGGTAAATGGGGGTCACACCAGATACTGACTGGTTTTCATGAGGTAAATGGGGGTCACACCAGATACTGACTGGTTTTCATGAGGTAAATGGGGGTCACACAGATACTGACTGGTTTTCTGATGCACAGCCTTTTTTTAAGGTATCTGTGACCAACAGATGCATATCTGTTTTCCCAGTGATGTTAAATCCATAGATTAGGGTCTAGATGAATGTATATTAATTGACTGATTCCCTGATATGAACTGTAACTCAGATGTGTTTCCCCAGTCATGTTAAATCCATAGATTAGGGTCTAGATGAATGTATTTTAATAGACTGATTCCCTGATATGAACTGTAACTCAGATGTGTTTCCCCAGTCATGTTAAATCCATAGATTAGGGTCTAGATGAATGTATATTAATTGACTGATTCCCTGAACTGTAACCCAGTAAAATATATTTTGTTTACTTGTTAGTTGTTGCATTTACATTGTTGTTCAGTATTAAATAGAGATGATCTGAGGTTGTCCATCTGTTTTACTACACCCCTCAGGGGAAAATAAATCTGTTTGTTTATCTCACATGTCGACTGCACATTTGTTCTTTCTGTCGATTTGATGACATCATATGTTTTTTCCTCCCACACGACTTTCCATTAATTTCAGTAAAATGGCTTCATGCCAAATGGAATAAAATGTTTTTTGGGGAAAATCTACAACCCATTATTATGGTTACTTAAAAATATATATTATAATTTGTTTAATATATATATATATATATATATATATATATATATATATATATAATCTATATATATATATATAATCTAATCTATTTGCAGTGAAGCCACTCAACATCTGCATCACATTAGTCATCGAACAGCAACTCCACAGAAGCAACCGGGGTCAACGCCCTGCTCAAGAGCACATCGACAGATCTCCCACAAGGTCAAAAACGGGGACCTGAACCAGCGACCCATCAGCTACCGGCACAAGCCCCCCGACCGCTAGGCCACCGGCCCAAGCACCCAACCACCAGGCCATCCGGCCCTCCAAGAGTAGCCTTTTGGGGTTTCAGGGCCTGTATTTTTTTTAAAATAAATATGTTTCTGTTATTGGGGAATACAGTTTTTGTTTTGGTTCTTTAATGGCTGATTCAAGTATTTTAAGTTTTTCATGATTTTGTTTTTGTTTGGAATTCAATGTTGTATTTCTATACAGCTTTTCAGAGGAATTCCTACACAGGTCACACTTTTGGAAAGCTAATTCTTCTCCTTGTGGTTTGATTTAGGGGAGTCCAATTTGAACCAAACGGATTCCTCAATTTCAGTAAGTTGGTGTCTGATCTATTGCTGCATTCGTGTTCTGAGAGTCTGTCTGGATTCTATTAGGGTTTTGTACAATACTGAAGGAGCAGATTATGGTTGTTTCATTCTCTATGTAATGGTGTCTGGTTCCTCTCTCTCTCTCTCTCTCTCTCTCTCTCTCTCTCTCTCTCTCTCTGAGAAAGTATGTCATCTATATACAGGCTCAATAGATATGTATTGGGAACTAGGCATATGTGATAAACAGAGAGCGTAAATTAAGATTTTATTTGAGGGGATGTGCGAGTGTGAAGAGTCAGCGTGAATATGTGTGTGAGTGTGTAGAGTATGTGTGTGTGTGTGTGCCTCGTGTGTGTGTGTGTGTGTGTGTGTGTGTGTGTGTGTGTGTTTGTGTGTCTGTGTATTTTTGTTTGTGTATTTGAGTATGTGTGTGAACGTTTGAGTTTGTAGAGTCAGTGTCAGTGTGCATGAAGACGGCGTCGACCTGAGATGGCAGCATCGCGACTAGCTCTTGTTTTTTTTATGTGCTATTTTTTTTAAACATTATATACTCACGGAAATGTTTTGCGTCATTACATACAGCCGAGAAGAACTGTTGGATATTCGTTACTCACCAGAACAGTGTTACGGCCAGGAATACGACCTCCCTGGAGCAGATCCTTTGTTCTCCCCAGAGCATTTGAACTTATTCCAAAACATTGCCGGAGGAGGATAGGCATTCGAGGCGGCCTGCTGGTTCGACTTAGGAGGCACGCACGCCACCCACTGCTTCCGAGTATATTACTCGCTAATGTTCAGTCTTTGGATAACAAAGTTGATGAGCTCAGAGCAAGGATTTCTTTCCAGAGAGACATCGGGGGCCTGTAACATCCTTTGTTTCACAGAAACATGGCTCTCTCGGGATACTCTACCGGTAAAGCCAGCATGATTCTCAGTACGTCGCGCAGACAGGAATAAATATCTCTCCGGGAAGCAGAAGGGCGGAAGGGTGTGTTTCATGATTAATGACTCATGGTGTTATTCTAGGAACATACATGAACTCAAGTCATTTTGTTTACCCGACCTAGAATACCTCACAATCAAATGCCGACCATATTATCTCCCAAGAGAATTCTCCTACGTCATCGCCACGGCCGTTTACAATCCCACCTCAAGCCGATACCACGACGGCCCTCAAATAACTTCACTGGACATTATGCAAACTGGAAACCACATATCCTGCATTTATTGTAGCTGGGGATTTTAACAAAGCAAATCTGAGGTTAGGCTGCCGAAGCTCTATCAACATATTGACTGTATTACTCACGTTGCTAAGACAACAATTGCTATTCAAACTTCTGGAATGCTTACAAGGATCCTCCCCTCCCTTCTTACGGCGAATCTGAACACGACTACTTCTTGCTCCTCCCTTCCTATAGGCAGAAACTCAAACAGGTCTGACCAATCGGAATCCACGCTTCAGGATTGTTTCGATCATGTGGACTGGGATATGTTCCGGGTAGCTTGCAAAGAAAATCTAAATTGCAGTTCAATTTCAAAGGTCTTTAGAAATTGTTTCAGGCCTGTATTCTGAAAAATGAGGGAGTACGAGCAGTCTCAATGAGAGGACCCTGCCGTGTCACAGAGCTTTTTCATGCGCGCTACCGAGAGAGTGCCTTTCTTGTTTACTTTTTATATTGACAAGGTTATTGTCCGGTTGAAATATGATCGATTATTTAGGCTAAAAACAACCTGAGGGTTGAATATAAACATCGTTTGACATGTTTCTATGAACTTTACGGATACAATTGGAATTTTTGGTCTGCCTGTTGTGAATTCTTTTGAGCCTGTGGACTACTGAAGAAAACGCGCAAACAAAACGGAGGTTTTCAGATATAAAGAGAGACTTTATGAAACAAAATAAACATTAATTGAATGTCTTCTGAGTGCAAACATATGAAGATCATCAAAGGTAAGTGATTAATTTTATCTCTATTTCTGACTTGTGTAACTCTTCTACTTGGCTGGTTGCTGTTTGTAATGATTTGTCTGCTGGGCTATGTTCTCAAATAATCGTATGATATGCTTTCGCCGTATAGCATTTTTGAAATCTGACACCGTGGTTGAATTCACAAGAAGTTAATCTTTAAACCGATGTAAAATAGTTTTATCTTTTCTGAATTTTTATAATGAGTATTTCTGTATTTGAATTTGGCGCTCTGCAATCTCACTGGATGTTGGCCAGGTGGGACGCTAGTCCCACATACCCTAGAGAGGTTACACCTACCCTAACCAGAAACCGTGGATAGATGGTAGCATTCGCACGAAACTGAAAGCACAAGCAAACCGTAGCATTTAACAACGGCAAGGGGACTGGGAATTTGACTGAGAATATAAACAGTGTAGTTAATCACTCTGCAAAGCAATCAAACAAGCTAAACGTCAGTATAGAGATAAAGTGTCACAATTCAATGGCTCTCAGACACAAGAGGTAGACTACAAAAGGCTAAAAAAGGAAAGCCAGCCACGTCACACCGACTTATGTTGGAGATGAGCATTAAATATAAACAGGTCTTAGTTGCCAGGCTGAAGAAGCAAGGACATGCACATTACGAGAAGATGACACCCAGGCCATATGACACCCAGGCTATACTTTATTTTTGAAAGAGTACATTAACCAAGACCATAAGTACATTTATGACAGCTGGACGTACTATGGTCAGAAGGATACAGGAAGAAAGATGGAAGCAAGATAACTGATGACTAACACGTAAAACGTAAGCATGTGAAAAGGGTTCTACCATCGTTATAACCCAACCACAAAGCAGATATGAGCGTTAGTGGGCGTGAAGCATGTGAAAAGGGTTCTACCATCGTTATAACCCAACCAAAAAGCAGATATGAGCGTTAGTGGGCGTGACCGAGCTCTGAGACGAGAAGAGAATAATGAAGAAAGTTCAAGGGAAGCTATTTACATATAGAGGGAGGGGCCTCTAATACGTTATGCAACCACAGAATCCTACAAAGGCAGGACTCTGTAATATGAGAATGTATTATCTTTCCATGGAGGGGGTTGACCCTGTTATGTTAGTGATAGGGTCGTTCCATGGAGCGGCTCGGCCCTGTTATGTTTGTGATAGGGTCCTTCCATGGAGGGGCTTGGCCCTGTTATGTTATGTGATAGGGTCCTTCCATGGAGGGGCTTGGCCCTGTTATGTTTGTGATAGGGTCCTTCCATGGAGGGGCTCGGCCCTGTTGTGTTAGTGATAAGGTCCTTCCATGGAGGGGCTCGGCCCTGTTATGTTAGTGATAGGGTCCTTCCATGGAGGGGCTTGGCCCTGTTATGTTTGTGATAGGGTCCTTCCATGGAGGGGCTCATTTTTGCTACCTAGTATTAAAGTCTATATTTGTAACGAATTTCTAAAAAATCCAATCAGGAAGTGACTCTTATTTTGAAAGCTCTGTGTTCCTATCCATCCCTATTGACCATTGAAAGGGATATCAACCAGATTCATTTTTCTGTGGCTTCCCTAATGTGTCTAGAGCCACTAGACATAGTTTCAGGCTTTTATTTAGAAAAATGAGCGTGAACGACAACAATTATAGTGTCTCTAGCGATGTCTCCTAACCAGCCTTGGGCTCCCAGTCGGCCCGAAGGTTATCTTAAGATCGGGTGAGGTGGTGATGACGGGACTGGCTTCCTCTCTCACATCAAAACATACCTGCAGATGAGAGACAGATGGATAGAGAGAGAGAGCATGATTAAGCCTTGTTTTTTTTATTTAAAAAGGTCAGTCATCATAATCATCAGGAGGTGAAATGCAAAACTGACCATGGATCATTAACTCTGAGACTACTGCATCTCTTTAATAATACTTCCTGTATAATATAAACTGACCTGGGATCATTAACTCTGGGACTACTGCATCTCTTTAGTAATACTTCCTGTATAATATAAACTGACCTGGGATCATTAACTCTGAGACTACTGCATCTCTTTAATAATACTTACTGTATAATATAAACTGACCTGGGATCATTAACTCTGAGACTACTGCATCTCTTTAATAATACTTCCTGTATAATATAAACTGACCTGGGATCATTAACTCTGGGACTACTACATCTCTTTAGTAATACTTCCTGTATAATATAAACTGACCTGGGATCATTAACTCTGGGACTTCTACATCTCTATCTGTATTTCAATCTAAATCATCTCTTTAATAATACTTCCTGTTGCCCGACCAAGTGACCTCTCACCTCTGATCATGCTGTGCCCTCTGTGTCAGCCAGTTCAGATGCAGGAGGGGTTCACCAAAACAGCTGAAATAACCTAGAGGAATTAGGGAGAAGGTGGAGAGGGATGAAGTGAAGAAGAGAGACTGTTATATTGTGTGTGTGTGTGTGGTCTCACCTGGTGTCCACACTAAGTGGCTACAGAGTACTTTATGCTGAAAAGCAGACACATGAGGACAAACAATAGAAGATAATGTCAATAGAATATACTGTATGTGACGCAGACACCTATCGGAGTGTACCTGAAACATTTAAATATAGAGGGCTATGTGTCTCACCACTTGGTAATTGCAAGGCTAACCCCCAGGGAAATCATGACTTGGCAGCAACAGAAAGTCCAGTGAAAATGGCTGTGTTAATGTGGTGGAAATATGAAAATTAGCAAGTGACAGCTTTAGTGTTTTTTAATGAATGCATGTGAGACAGGTTCCATGTACAACAAGACAGGCAGAGAGGAAGAGAGAAAAAGAACACAGAGCAGTTTAATTACCTCTGGTTATGGACACTTTTGCCAGTAATAAAGCTTCCACGGCCTGTTCCTCAGACAGGGAACATCTGGCAATATCTACATGTTCAACCCCTTGATCAGCTCGCACTCTGAAAGTAAAGAAAATAGCTTATTTTTATGTAGATATGAAAACAATTGAGATATGACAGTTCAATGTAAAGCAGCAGGTGTCATTTTCAGGATACGTCAATACAGGCCACAAAGATTAACACCAGACTGGTATTGTGGTTGTTCATTAGGTGATGGGACATATGCAATGATACCTGCACCATCTACACGCTGCACAGACTCTCTAACTCTTCGCCAATGTACACGATGGCCCATTGCTCTGAGACTTCCTTTTGTTACCGATGTGAAATGGCTAGCTAGTTAGCGGTGGTGCGCGCTAATAGCACTTCAATCGGTGACGTTACTCGCTCTGAGACCTTGAAGTAGTTGTTCCCCTTGCTCTGCAAAGGGCCGTGGCTATGGTGGCGCCATTGGTAACGATGCTTCGCGGGCGTCGGTTGTTGATGTGTACAGAGGGTCCCTGGTTGGAGCCCAGGTAGGGACGACAAGAGGGGCGGAAGCTACACTGTTACACTTTGACCATTCTAAAGCCCGAATGTGGGCATCCTTGCCTTAATGGCCCTGACTTTCTGGTCTAACTCTTCATCTGACGTATCAGAATAGCATTTCCTGACAGACAAATTGTGTTCTTTTAATCCTTCTGTTAAAAAAAAGCTAACCGTTACACTGTCATTTAAAACAAAAATCCCTTTATTTAACTAGGCAAGTCAGTTAAGAACAAATTCTTATGGGGGGGTGCTCGCCTCTCCATTTCCTGTAGTCCACGACCCGCTCCAATGCAGCCTCGTCTATGTGGGTGGGGTGGGGTGGGGGTGGGGGGTGGGGGGGAGTGCTCGCCTTTCCATTTCCTGTAGTCCACGATCAGCTCCTTTGTCTTACTGACGTTGAGAGAGAGAGGTTGTTGTCCTGGCAACACACTGCCAGGTCCCTGTAGGCTGTCTCACCATCTCTTGTGATCAGACTACCGTCGTGTCGTCAGCAAACATATATATATTTTATTGTAAATGTCAAATTTAACCAGGCAAGTCGGTTAATAAGAACAGATTCTTATTTACAATGACGGCCTACCGGGGAACAATGGGTTAACTGCCTCGTTCAGGGACAGAAAGACAGATTTTTACCTTGTAAGAGGGGTGTTCGATTCAGCAACCTCTCGGTTACTAGCCCAATACTCTAACCACCAGGCTACCTGTTAATGATGGTGTTGGAGTTGTGTGCGGCCATGCAGTCGTGGGTGGCCATGCAGTCGTGGGTGAACAGAGGGGTGGACTAAGCACACACCCCTGTGGGGCCCCGGTGTTGACAATCAGAGTGGCGAAGGTGGTGTTGCCTACTCTCCCCACCTGGGGGAGTCCATCAGGAAGTCCAGGATCCAGTTGCCGAGTGAAGTGTTTACTTTAGCATAGTGATGAGCTTGGAGGGCACTATAGTGAGCTGTAGTTTATGAACACTATTCTCACATAGGTGTTCCTTTTGTCCAGATGGGAAAGGGTATCATCTATGGATCTGTTGGGGCGGTTTTGCAAATTGTAATGGGTCTAGGGTGTCTGGGATGATGGAGTTGATGTGTGCAATAACGAGCCATTAAAATGACTTCATGATTACAGATGTGAGTGCTTCAGGGTGTGGTAGTCATTGTGGCAGGTAGCCTCAGAGTTCTTGGGAAACAGTAATGACGGTGGTCAGCTTGAGAAGTGGGGATTACAGAGACCGGGACAAGGAGAGGTTGAATATGCCAGCTGTTATGCTCTGAGAACACGCCCCTGGATTACCGGAGAGTGAGATCACTCAGCCCTCTGGGTCGGCGGGGGCCCTCGTGCATGGCTCAATGTTGTTTTTTTGTTGAAGCAAAAAAAAAAATACATTGAGTTCGTCTGGTAGAGAGGCATCGTTGGGCAGATCACGGCTGGGTCTTCCTTTGTAATCCGTAACGGACTGTAGCCCCTGGCACATGCGGCGGTCATCAGAGCCTGCGCAATAGGATTATACCTTGTTTCTATATTGTCCTTTTGCTCATTTAATGGCTCTGCGGAGGTCTTAGCAGGACTTATTGTACTTGTTCGTGACCTCAGCCGTAACGCCGGGGTTGTCTGCGATAGCGCTGTGTACGGTAGTCATGTCCTTTAGTTTAGTGTCAACCTCTGTGTTAATCCGGGGCTTTATGATTGGAGGAAGCAGCGAACCTTCACTGTGGGGACAATGTCACTGATGCATTTCCTATTCAGACTGTGATGTGTGTGTGTGTGTATGTATGTGTATGTGTATATGTGTGTATGTGTGTGTGTGTGTGTGTGTGTGTGTGTGTGTGTGTGTGTGTGTGTGTGTGTGTGTGTGTGTGTGTGTGTGTGTGTGAGTGTCAGGTGTTCGGGGGGAAGGATTCAGAGAGTGATGTGGTTGTGACCTCTCTCGGTACAGCGTAGGCCGACAGGATCAGAGACAAGCTAACTGTAATATTTATGGGGTTCTGATGCCACGCAAGGTCATGACTCAACACATTCACTACACTCAGAGATATACTGAGTCTGCTTCACAAATGACACCCTTACTCTCTACATAGTTTGACCAGGGGCCCATAGGGAATAGGGCCCATATGGAATAGGGGGCCATTTGACCAGGGCCCATATGGAATAGGGTGCCATTTGACCAGGGCCTATAGGGAATAGGGTGCCATTTGACCAAGGCCCATATGGAATAGGGTGCCATTTGACCAGGGCCCATAGGGAATAGGGCCCATAGGGAATAGGGTGCCATTTGACCAGGGCCCATAGGGAATAGGGCCCATAGGGAATAGGGTGCCATTTGACCAGGGCCCATAGGGAATAGGGTGCCATTTGACCAGGGCCCATAGGGAATAGGGTGCCATTTGACCAGGGCCCATAGAGAATAGGGCCCATAGGGAATAGGGCCCATAGGGAATAGGGTGTCATTTTACCAGGGGCCCATAGGGAATAGAGTGTAATTTGACCAGGGGCCCATAGGGAATAGAGTGTCATTTGACCAGGGGCCCATAGGGAATAGGGTGCCATTTGACCAGGGGCCCATAGGGAATAGGGTGTCATTTGACCAGGGGCCCATAGGGAATAGGGTGCCATTTGACCAGGGGCCCATAGGGAATAGGGTGTCATTTGACCAGGGGCCCATAGGGAATAGGGTGCCATTTGACCAGGGCCTATAGGGAATAGAGTGTCATTTGACCAGGGGCCCATAGGGAATAGTGGGTATTTTGGAACACACCCACACTATGAGCCCAATGAGATAATGTTATGTCTAAAAGCCCTATTTTTACAGAGTGTTTTTATGTTTTCTGTTTGAAAAAACTTGGTCCCCAAAGTGTATTGATCGTTGACCAGATTTCCACTGGGTGGATCAGAACATAACAATGGATTTCTTCGAGACAGAAGGAGAAGGTGGTGGAACAACAGATCTGTCTACCTCACCCCCATACTGTTATTTATTTATCTTGCTCCTTCGCACCCCGGTGCCTTTGCAGCCCGGTATCTTTGCACCCCGGTATCTTTGCACCCCGGTGTCTTTGCAGCCCGGTATCTTTGCAGCCCGGTATCTTTGCACCCCGGTATCTTTGCACCCCGGTATCTTTGCAGCCCGGTATCTTTGCAGCCCGGTATCTTTGCAGCCCGGTGTCTTTGCAGCCCGGTATCTTCGCAGCCCGGTATCTTTGCAGCCCGGTATCTTCGCACCCCGGTATCTTTGCAGCCCGGTATCTTTGCACCCCGGTATCTTTGCAGCCCGGTATCTTTGCAACGCGGTATCTTTGCACCCCGGTATCTTCGCACCTTGGTATCTTTGCACCCCGGTGCCTTTGCAGCCCGGTGCCTTCGCACCCCGGTATCTTTGCAGCCCGGTATCTTTGCACCCCTCTATCTTCGCACCCCGGTATCTTCGCACCCCGGTATCTTCGCAGCCCGGTATCTTCGCACCCCGGTATCTTCGCAGCCCGGTATCTTTGCACCCCGGTATCTTTGCAGCCCGGTATCTTTGCACCCCGGTATCTCCACCTTATCTTATCTTATTTTTGGGAGGTATGCACCCCGGTATCCCCACTTTATCTTATCTTATTTTTGGGAGGTATGGTAGCCTAGTGGTTAGAGCGTTGGACTAAGAACCAAAAGGTTGCAAGTTCAAACCCCGAGCTGCCAAGGCACAAATCTATCGTACTTCCCTCGTGAACAAGGCCCTGTTCCTGGGCCTTCGTTGAAAATAAGAATTTGCTCTTAACTGACTTGCCTGGTTAAATAAAGGTAAAAAATAATAATAATCTTACCTCATTTGCACATGCTGTATATAGATGTTTCTACTGTTTGTTTGTTTTATTCCATGTGTAAATCTGTGTTGTTGTTTGTGTCGCTTTGCTCTATCTTGGCCAGGTCTCAGTTGTACATGAGAACTTCTTCTCAACTAGCCTATCTGGTTAAATAAAGGTGAAATAAATAAATAAAAATCAATCCCTGCCCGGACGAGAGGGTGTGTCTCTCTACAGCCAATGAACTGAACGAGATCTTTGAAGCAAGGGGGCGGCCCTGCTCCCCCCCGGGCCTGTCTGGAGGAGGATGTCATGGCAACTGAGAGCGTGTTTGTCATCAATGAGGAAGTCGTATGAGTGTTTCAAAGCACTGGAGCATGTGGGCTCTGGAAACACTGTTCCACTCAGCTGAGAGGTGTCTTCTGCTCTCTCTTGTCAGCGGTCCCTGGATACATTGGAAATTCCATCTCTCTGGGAAAAAAAAAATATATACATTGTTGTACCTGTCCATGAAACACCTCTCATTCCGTCTGCATCAAATGATTACAGACACGTCTCTCTGACCTCTCTCTGGGTTACATCTCTTGAAAACATCATCAAAGTCAACACCACCTGGTTGACCCCCTCCAATCTGCATACGTCATCAACACTAGCAGTCACCTGGTTGACCTTGTTGACCCCTCTGCTCGCGATGCATCTGCTTGGTTGGAAAATGTTTTTAATGTTTTTGTATGCGGGGCGCTGTCCTCAGATAATCGCATGGTGTGCTTTCGCCATAAAGCCTTTTTGAAGCTGCTGGATTAACAAAACGTTAAGCTTTTAAATGATGTAAGACAGTTGTATTTTCATGAATGTTTAATATTATAAATTCATATTTTTTGAATTTCGCGCTTTGCAATTTCACCGGATGTTGTCGAGGTGCGGCGCTAGCGGCCCAAAGATGTTGTGTATCAACATTACAACATAGAGATGATTCATTTACTTTTTGGTTTCAGAAGTAGCTTCATCTGAACTCACTCAGTTTTATGTTGGATGATATCTCCAGGTTCTGCTGTGTTTCTTCTGCAAGTCTTGGTTCGTTAGTAGCTTTCTATCTTTCTTTCTCTCTCTCTCTCTCTCTCTCTCTCTCTCTCTCTCTCTCTCTCTCGCTCTCTCTATCTCTCTCCCTCTCTGTCTCTCTCTCTCTCTTTCTCTCTCTCTCCCCCCTCTCTCTCTCTCTCTCTCTCTCTCTCGCTCTCTCTCTCTCTCTCTCTCTATCTCTCTCCCTCTCTGTCTCTCTCTCTTTCTCTCTCTCTCTCCCCTCTCTCTCTCCCTCTCTCTCTCTCTCTATCTCTCTCCCTCTCTGTCTCTCTCTCTTTCTCTCCCTCTCTCCATGACATTCAGTTGTTTCCATCTCTCTCCCCAAGGACAAAGTAAAGTGAATTATCAGTGTTACCATTCTCCTGAACACTCAGGGGGTCCGATAGAACAGTCTCCTGATGTACTGAAGTGTCCCAATTAGAACCACATTCCCTACTAAAGTGCCCTACTTTTGACCAGAATCCATTGGGTCGTGGTTCGAAATAGTGCATTATGAACTAAATAGTGTGCCGTTTGGGACGCACACTGAAGGGGTGTGTAGGGATACTGTTGTACAGGCGGAGGGGAGGCAGGGTTAATGTAATTTGTCATGTTACTATGCAATTTCCCCTCATAGAAAAAGAGGTAATTCAATCTCTCGAAGCATCTGAAAATGTAAGAGAAAATTGTCTTTGTCAAGGCTGTGTTATTATAATATTATACAGACATACCATGCCATTAGTCATGTTTACTCTCTCTCTCTAACATTAGTATCATCTCTCTCTCTTTTGAGAGCTATTTGTGTGTGTGTGTGTGTGAGAGGGGAGAGTCTGTGTGTGTGTGTTTGTGAGTGTGTGTGTGAGTGTGTGTGTTTCTGTGTGTGTGTGTGTCTGTGAGAGAGTGTGTCTGTGAGAGAGTGTCTGTCTGTCTGTCTGTCTGTCTGTCTGTCTGTCTGTCTGTCTGTGTATTACTATTCCAATACATAATTACGCATAATGCTTTTATGGGACCAATTACACTTCCTGGGAAAATCCACCCTCATTAAGGAGACGGATGGAAGAATGATTGAAGAGAACTACAGAGTTATTAAATATTACAGGCTCATCATCACCACACCACAGAACTGTCTTGGTCTAAAACATATAGATTTTACCGACTGTAAAGATGGTTTGATGTCTGTCTGAAATAACTGAAATAAATACTCTGCTTTTTGTTTTGGGACGCCACAAATCCACAAAGTCCTGCTGTAGTTTTACCTCATCTTGATACGATGTCCAGTCATGTGGTCAAGTGCTTCAAACAAAGGACAACCCCCCCCAGTTAAATCTGCAGCCGGCCCAGAACAGAGCGTCTTACGTCTGCATTGTAACCAGAGGGCTGATATATAAATGCCCAGTTTCTATTGGCTGAGAGATGCCCAGTTTCTATTGGCTGAGAGATGCCCAGTTTCTATTGGCTGAGAGATGCCCAGTTTCTATTGGCTGAGAGATGAGGAAAGACCGACTGAGTCACTTCTTATTTTTTTTTAAAGAAACATTCATGTGTTGGAAATAGCAGTTTGTTTGCAAAAAGTCAACTGACACAAACACTTACCCCAACAAGACATGTCACCAGGGGTCTATTCAATACTCCTGAATTCAACAAAGCGTACAGTATTATAGAGAGACACGATTGGATGGAACCCTCTACCATCTTACAGTGCCTTGCGAAAGTATTCGGCCCCCTTGAACTTTGCGACCTTTTGCCACATTTCAGGCTTCAAACATAAAGATATAAAACTGTATTTTTTTGTGAAGAATCAACAACAAGTGGGACACAATCATGAAGTGGAACGACATTTATTGGATATTTCAAACTTTTTTAACAAATCAAAAACTGAAAAATTGGGCGTGCAAAATTATTCAGCCCCTTTACTTTCAGTGCAGCAAACTCTCTCCAGAAGTTCAGTGAGGATCTCTGAATGATCCAATGTTGACCTAAATGACTAATGATGATAAATACAATCCACCTGTGTGTAATCAAGTCTCCGTATAAATGCACCTGCACTGTGATAGTCTCAGAGGTCCGTTAAAAGCGCAGAGAGCATCATGAAGAACAAGGAACACACCAGGCAGGTCCGAGATACTGTTGTGAAGAAGTTTAAAGCCGGATTTGGATACAAAAAGATTTCCCAAGCTTTAAACATCCCAAGGAGCACTGTGCAAGCGATAATATTGAAATGGAAGGAGTATCAGACCACTGCAAATCTACCAAGACCTGGCCGTCCCTCTAAACTTTCAGCTCATACAAGGAGAAGACTGATCAGAGATGCAGCCAAGAGGCCCATGATCACTCTGGATGAACTGCAGAGATCTACAGGTGAGGTGGGAGACTCTGTCCATAGGACACCAATCAGTCGTATATTGCACAAATCTGGCCTTTATGGAAGAGTGGCAAGAAGAAAGCCATTTCTTAAAGATATCCATAAAAAGTGTTGTTTAAAGTTTGCCACAAGCCACCTGGGAGACACACCAAACATGTATAAGAAGGTGCTCTGGTCAGATGAAACCAAAATGGAACTTTTTGGCAACAATGCAAAACGTTATGTTTGGCATAAAAGCAACACAGCTGAACACACCACACCACTGTCAAACATGGTGGTGGCAGCATCATGGTTTGGGCCTGCTTTTCTTCAGCAGGGACAGGGAAGATGGTTAAAATTGATGGGAAGATGGATGGAGCCAAATACAGGACCATTCTGGAAGAAAACCTGATGGAGTCTGCAAAAGACCTGAGACTGGGACGAAGATTTGTCTTCCAACAAGACAATGATCCAAAAAATAAAGCAAAATCTACAATGGACTGGTTCAAAAATAAACATATCCAGTTAGAATGGCCAAGTCAACGTCCAGACCTGAATCCAATCGAGAATCTGTGGAAAGAACTGAAAACTGCTGTTCACAAATGCTCTCCATCCAACCTCACTGAGCTTGAGCTGTTTTGCAAGGAGGAATGGGAAAAAATTCCAGTCTCTCGATGTGCAAAACTGATAGAGACATACCCCAAGCGACTTACAGCTGTAATCGCAGCAAAAGGTGGCGCTACAAAGTATTAACTTAAGGGGGCTGAATAATTTTGCACCCCCAATTTTTCAGTTTTTGATTTGTTAAAGAAGTTTGAAATATCCAATAAATGTCGTTCCACTTCATGACTGTGTCCCACTTGTTGTTGATTCTTCACAAAAAAATACAGTTTTATATCTTTATGTTTGAAGCCTGAAATGTGGCAAAAGGTCGCAAAGTTCAAGGGGGCCGAATACTTTCGCAAGGCACTGTGTATATAGAGGTAATTAATAGCAAACCTGGTTAATTAAAAACAGATACACCAACACCTCACGGCACTACGCCTCGAACCCAT
>NC_048582.1:4453095-4460595 GCF_013265735.2 Oncorhynchus mykiss | reverse complement strand
GGCTGGGTCTAGTCATGTTATAGATGGTGGTGTAGATGAGGCTGGGTCTAGTCATGTTATAGATGGTGGTGTAGATGAGGCTGGGTCTAGTCAGGTTATAGATGGTGGTGTAGATGAGGCTGGGACTAGTCATGCTTTAGATAGTAATGTCGATGAGGCTGGGTCTTGTCATGCTTTAGATAGTAGTGTCGATGAGGCTGGGTCTAGTCATGTTATAGATGGTGGTGTAGATGAGGCTTGGTCTTGTCATGTTATAGATGGTTGTGTCGATGAGGCTGGGTCTAGTCAGGTTATAGATAGTAGTGTCGATGAGGCTGGGTCTAGTCAGGTCATAGATGGTGGTGTAGATGAGGCTGGGTCTAGTCAGGTTATAGATGGTGGTGAGGATGAGGCTGGGTCTAGTCATGTTATAGATAGTAGTGTCGATGAGGCTGGGTCTAGTCAGGTTATAGATGGTTGTGTAGATGAGGCTGGGTCTAGTCAGGTTATAGATGGTGGTGTAGATGAGGCTGGGTCTAGTCAGGTTATAGATGGTGGTGTAGATGAGGCCTGACCTAGTCATGTTATAGATGGTGGTGTAGATGAGGCTGGGTCTACTCATGTTATAGATAGTAGTGTCGATGAGGCTGGGTCTAGTCAGGTTATAGATGGTGGTGTAGATGAGGCTGGGTCTAGTCAGGTTATAGATGGTGGTGTAGATGAGGCCTGACCTAGTCATGTTATAGATGGTGGTGTAGATGAGGCTGGGTCTAGTCATGTTATAGATAGTAGTGTCGATGAGGCTGGGTCTAGTCAGGTTATAGATGGTTGTGTAGATGAGGCTGGGTCTAGTCAGGTTATAGATGGTGGTGTAGATGAGGCCTGACCTAGTCATGTTATAGATAGTTGTGTAGATGAGGCTGGGTCTAGTCAGGTTATAGATGGTGGTGTAGATGAGGCTGGGTCTAGTCATGTTATAGATGGTGGTGTAGATGAGGCTGGGTCTTGTCATGTTATAGATAGTAGTGTCGATGAGGCTGGGTCTAGTCAGGTTATAGATAGTAGTGTCGATGAGGCTGGGTCTAGTCATGTTATAGATGGTGGTGTAGATGAGGCTGGGTCTTGTCATGTTATAGATAGTAGTGTCGATGAGGCTGGGTCTAGTCAGGTTATAGATGGTGGTGTCGATGAGGCCTGACCTAGTCATGTTATAGATGGTGGTGTAGATGAGGCTGGGTCTAGTCATGTTATAGATAGTAGTGTCGATGAGGCTGGGTCTAGTCATGTTATAGATGGTGGTGTAGATGAGGCTGGGTCTAGTCATGTTATAGATAGTAGTGTCGATGAGGCTGGGTCTAGTCATGTTATAGATAGTAGTGTCAATGAGGCTGGGTCTAGTCATGTTATAGATGGTGGTGTAGATGAGGCTGGCTCTAGTCATGTTATAGATAGTAGTGTAGATGAGGCTGGGTCTAGTCATGTTATAGATGGTGGTGTAGATGAGGCTGGGTCTAGTCAGGTTATAGATAGTAGTGTCGATGAGGCTGGGTCTAGTCATGTTATAGATAGTAGTGTCGATGAGGCTGGGTCTTGTCATGTTATAGATAGTAGTGTCGATGAGGCTGGGTCTAGTCATGTTATAGATAGTAGTGTCGATGAGGCTGGGTCTAGTCAGGTTATAGATAGTAGTGTCGATGAGGCTGGGTCTAGTCATGTTATAGATGGTGGTGTAGATGAGGCTGGGTCTAGTCATGTTATAGATAGTAGTGTCGATGAGGCTGGGTCTAGTCATGTTATAGATAGTAGTGTCGATGAGGCTGGGTCTAGTCATGTTATAGATAGTAGTGTCGATGAGGCTGGGTCTAGTCATGTTATAGATAGTAGTGTAGATGAGGCTGGGTCTAGTCATGTTATAGATAGTAGTGTCGATGAGGCTGGGTCTAGTCATGTTATAGATGGTGGTGTAGATGAGGCTGGGTCTAGTCAGGTTATAGATAGTAGTGTCGATGAGGCTGGGTCTAGTCATGTTATAGATAGTAGTGTCGATGAGGCTGGGTCTAGTCATGTTATAGATAGTAGTGTCGATGAGGCTGGGTCTAGTCATGTTATAGATGGTGGTGTAGATGAGGCTGGGTCTAGTCAGGTTATAGATAGTAGTGTCGATGAGGCTGGGTCTAGTCATGTTATAGATAGTAGTGTCGATGAGGCCTGACCTAGTCATGTTATAGATAGTAGTGTCGATGAGGCTGGGTCTAGTCATGTTATAGATAGTAGTGTCGATGAGGCTGGGTCTAGTCATGTTATAGATAGTAGTGTCGATGAGGCTGGGTCTAGTCAGGTTATAGATAGTAGTGTCGATGAGGCTGGGTCTAGTCATGTTATAGATAGTAGTGTCGATGAGGCTGGGTCTAGTCAGGATATAGATAGTAGTGTAGATGAGGCTGGGTCTAGTCATTTTATAGATACTAGTGTAGATGAGGCTGGGTCTAGTCAGGTTATAGATACTAGTGTCGATGAGGCTGGGTCTAGTCATGTTATAGATAATAGTGTCGATGAGGCTGGGTCTAGATGAGGGAACTGCCAATGAATTAGACTAAAGGGAAAAATAAGGTTCATCTTGAAGATTTTTTTTCCAGGAAAGTTTGTAAGATCAGTACACATCTATGAAGAATTAGAGGCATGGTGTCCTCTCAACCAGGAAACATTTTGAGTTGAGGACGTGGGTCACAACCCGTGCAGACGGGACTACCTTCAGACGCTGTTTAGATGAGTAGTTTAATTCTGGCACCGGGGCTTTTTTCAGCTTTGCTATTGGTCTCTTTATTTGCTGGCTTTTCTCCCACTTCTTATGGAGACTCTTCAGGTAGGCTCGCTTGATGAAGCCTGTCCAGCATACTCCCTGTAGACTCCTGCGTAGCAGACCCAAATGCTCAACGACTAGTGTGTATAACTTCCCCGATAGAGGGCATCCTTGTCTAATGCCCCGTCTCACCCAGACTGGCCTACTGAGCCCCTCCCACCTTGACCATACATGATGCGCCAGAGATGCGGGAAGGAGGAGTCTGTTGGGTGAATATGTAGAACAGGTGTCGTTTCTGCAGGAGACGCATAGTGACGTGGTAAATGAAGTCGTTTGAGGGCTCTGGTGGAAAGGGGCAAGTGTGCTGGGCCATAGAACAAATGTTTAGTGCAGGGGTGGTAGTCTTTTTCGCATCTGGTCTGGCCTGTAAAAATGTGCTCCTCAAAGGAGGTGTGTAGGGGTAGACTACTTGTAGTAAAAGCATAAATTAATAAGAGGGGTTTTGTCCTTAAAAATGTCTTTGTGTCTAAAAAAGGGAGAGAGAGGGGGGTTCTATTTGGGTGTTCTTAGACAGGAACTCTCACAGGTAACGCCTGACGAGACGCTGGTGGTCGGCGGGGACTGGAACTCTCACAGGTAACGCCTGAGGAGACGCTGGTGGTCGGAGGGGACAGGAACTGTACCATGGATTTTTTTCTAAAGACAGAAATGGGGAGGAGCCTCATTCAGGCTCAGTGGGTGTGGTAAGGGACATTACAGATCAGTTTGACGTTGCGGATGTTTGGAGAACTAGACATCCTGCCACAAGACAGTATACATGGGTGAAGGTCTTTGGGGCTAGGGTGAGTGCAGCCCAACATCAGACAGTATACATGGGTGAAGGTCTTTGGGTCTAGGGGTGAGTGCAGCTCAACATCAGACAGTATACATGGGTGAAGGTCTTTGGGGCTAGGGTGAGTGCAGCGCGACTCGATCGGATTTACATGTCCAGGAATCAGAGTAATAGGTTGTTGGGCGCCGCCATTCTCTCGGTGGGTTTTTCGTATCTTCACCATAACCATTGCTCGGCTATCGATTTCAACAGAGCCTCGGCAGGTATCCTATTGGAATTGTATTGTAAAAGAGAAGTATGAGTGTCTGAGTCAATGGGGGGGGATGTGGGGGCATTGTCTACGGCTGTCGGAGAGGCGTGTGACCGCTGTGGTGGGGGAGATGCGGGAGCAGACTGTGGAGTTTAATACTGAGTTGTGTAGGGCAGAACTGTGTGATCCTGTGTGTGCTCAGGTTTTGTTGGCAGACCTCCCTAAGCTCTCTTTGGCACAGAGGGATGAAATTAACATTCCCCTGTTGTCCCATGTACTGGCAGAGGCTGTAACCCAGATGTCCACCCCGGCCGTTCATCAGAGGTCGAGGGACTCCCACTGTAGTTTTATAAAACATTCTGGTGAATAATTGGACTGGACTTCCTGTGCTTGTTGCGTGAGTGCGTCGGGGTAGGAGAGTTGCCGGTGAGCTGTCATTGGGCGGATCTGACTCTCCAACCCAAGAAAGGGGACTTGGGTGAACTTAAGATCTGGAGGCCTGTGGCCTTGCTCTGTGCGGACTACAAGATATTTGCCAAGGTCTTCTCTGACAGACTGAAGTCCCATCTGACTCGATAGTACAGAAGGACTAGATGTATTGTGTACCAGGACGCTTGATCATAGTGTGAAGCTGTTGTATACTGGGACGTCATGTATGGTCAAGGTGGGAGGGGCTCAGTAGGCCAGTCTGGGTGAGATGGGGCATTAGACAAGGATGCCCTCTATCGGGGCAGTTATACACACTAGCCGTTGAGCCTTTTTGGGCCTGCTATGCAGGAGACTACAGGGAGTGTGCTGGACAGGCTTCATCAGCTAAGGTGAACTAGGGCAAGTGCGAAGCTCTGTTATGTGGGGCACCCTCTGCTTCCAGGGGGTTTGCATTGGGGTTGTGAAGGGCTTGCATTTTTTGGGGGTGTACCTGAGCTAGGAGATGTAGGTCACGAAGAACTGTGAGGAGCTGTCACAGGCAGTGGTGCCAAGACTGACCGGGTGGAGGTGGCTCCTGTCCCAAGTGTCATATAGAGGGAGGGTGCTGATAATCAATAACCTGATGGCATCTTCCCTTTGGCATAAACTGTCTGCTCGCAGACCTGCAACGCAAGCTGGTGGACTTCTTCTGGTCGGACCATCACTGGCTGAGGGCGGCAGTGTTGTCCGTCCACGAAGGAGAACAGGGCCTGGTGGACTTCTTCTGGTCGGACCATCACTGGCTGAGGGCGGCAGTGTTGTCCGTCCACGAAGGAGGACAGGGCCTGGTGGACTTCTTCTGGTCGGACCATCACTGGCTGAGGGCGGCAGTGTTGTCCGTCCACGAAGGAGGACAGGACCTGGCTGAACTGGAGAGCGGGGTGGCTGCTTTCAGGCTAAAGGCGGTGCAGAGACTGCTGTACCATGCTGATGTTGACTGGAGGGAGCCAGCATGCACGCTGCTGAGGAGAGCTGGCGGATTAGGGTTGGACCGGCAGCTGTTCCTCATGAGGCTGGAGAGGCTGAGTACAGCAGGTCTCTCTGATTTTTACTCTGCAGAGCTGAAAGGCCTTGCAGCTACTAAGGCCCACACGAGAAGAGGGTTTGGAGCCTGAGCTGTGGGTGTGGGAGGAGCCTATCTTCCACAACCCAGCCATCCTCATCTTCCACAATCCACCCTGCAGAGTCGAATGATGGCAGTGGGTTTACTAAAGTTGGGTGACCTGCAGCTGCTCGGGAAGCAGGAGTGGAAAATCCCATAATTCCTGGATCAACAATCAGGACTAACTTAGGCTGCTGTAGAGATTCCTGGAGGGGGTCCAGGAGGCACCGTCCGTTGAGTTGCCAAAGGAGGGGTGGGGGGGGGAGGCACCAATGTTTCCGCCACTGCAGGTGACGTCATAAACTGGGGACTGGCAAGGAGGCCTGGAGGACAGTTTGGACTTTAACACTCCGAGCCTGGGGGAGTTTGAGGGGGTGGGAGGTCCTCTACAACCTCTGCATGAAGGTGAGAAACAATAGGAGCCTAAATTAAGTGAAGTCACATCAGTGGAAGGGTGCGGAGAGTATGCTGGGTTTTATGGAGGGGGCTCTACAAACCCCCAGTACCAAAGAGGTCAGGGAACCTCCAGTGGAGGGTTCTTCATGGAGTCCTGGCCACTAACAGCTGGTTGGCACGGGTTGAACCGGGAGTCAGACAGGATTGTCCTTTCTGTGTCATGACTGTGAAACTGTGCATCATGTGTTTTCTGTGTGTGTCAAGTTAATGCCATGAATGTCTCTGTTGGAATGTCTGTGTGAGAGGCTGGGGTTGGAGTTTACTGTTGGGATGTTTATAATTGGGTTACAGATATTCAAATAAGGAGAAGGCCAAATGTGTGTTGTTGAATTTTCTGTTTGCTATTTGGCTAACAAGGAGGATCAGGGTCAAAGGTAGAGGGGATAACAGACCAATAAATATGATTTATTAATGGGATGGTCTCTGAGCGCCTTAGGGTGGTTATTTGAGTTATAAGCAATTATAAACAGCGTGGAAATGTTTCAGGAGATATGCTGTTTCGGGGGAGGGGGCTTTGTACAGCTGGGGAAGGTGGCTAGATATATACGGTTGTAGAAGTGGTGAGGTTCTGGTTATTGTGATGTTGTGTTGTATCGTGGGGTAAAGGGCAAGGTGAGTGTGTATCATAGGGGTTATTAGTTTTCTAAAGGGGGGGGGGGGGGGGTGAGGATTTAATTAAATAAAATGAGGATGCATCATTAAACAAAGACAAAAAGTTATGTCTCTCTCTCTCTCTCTCTCTCTCTCTCTCTCTCTCTCTCTCTCTGTATCTCACTCGCTCTCTGTATCTCACTCGCTCTCTGTATCTCTCTGTATCTCTCTGTATCTCTCTGTATCTCTCTGTATCTCTCTGTATCTCTCTCTCTCTCTCTCTCTCTCTCACCCCCAAACATACTAATTTGGTGGAGTAACTAGTTTTGTTTTGAAATGGCAGATTTTTACCTGATATTATTAGAACGGTGGCAGTGCCAATACACACACAAAGGGCATCAACAAACCCACAGTTATTTCATCAAAAACGTGTCATCTGACAGCTGTTTCCGTAATGAATGGAAAAGGTGAGAATCATTATTAAATTATTATCAGAAATGATCAGGACCTTTAGTTTCAGGTGCTAAAAATTTAAACAAATCAGATTCTAATGAACCAAACAAACAAACAAGAAAAACAACAAATCACTGCGTCCCAAAATGTCCCAGAGTCAATGAGACACTGATGTTTGGAAAGACTTTGACCAGAGCCAATGAGACACTGATGTTTGGAAAGACTTTGACCAGAGTCAATGGGAAACAGCCTGATGTCTGGAAAGACTTTGACCAGAGTCAATGAGGCACTGATGTTTGGAAAGACTTTGACCAGAGCCAATGAGACACTGATGTTTGGAAAGACTTTGACCAGAGCCAATGAGACACTGATGTTTGGACAGACTTTGACCAGAACCAATGAGACACTGATGTTTGGACAGACTTTGACCAGAACCAATGAGACACGGATGTTTGGAAAGACTTTGACCAGAGCCAATGTGTCAGGTGCGTGAATGAGGACCCAAAAGCGAATTAACAAAACAGAGTTTCTTTAATGACGAAACACACGTAGGCTCAGATGGACAGGCA
>NC_048582.1:4430595-4448095 GCF_013265735.2 Oncorhynchus mykiss | reverse complement strand
AGGGGGTACCAGTACAGAGTCAATGTGGAGACTATATACAGGGGGTACCAGTACAGATTCAATGTGGAGGCTATATACAGGGGGTACCGGTACAGAGTCAATGTGGAGGCTATATACAGGGTGTACCAGTACAGATTCAATGTGGAGGCTATATACAGGGTGTTACGGTACAGAGTCAATGTGGAGGCTATATACAGGGTGTACCAGTACAGATTCAATGTGGAGGCTATATACAGGGTGTTACGGTACAGAGTCAATGTGGAGGCTATATACAGGGTGTACCGGTATAGAGTCAATGTGGAGGCTATATACAGGGTGTTACGGTACAGAGTCAATGTGGAGGCTATATACAGGGGGTACCGGTACAGAGTCAATGTGGAGACTATATACAGGGGGTACCGGTACAGAGTCAATGTGGAGACTATATACAGGGGGTACCGGTACAGAGTCAATGTGGAGGCTATATACAGGGGGCACCGGTACAGAGTCAATGTGGAGGCTATATACAGGGGGCACCAGTACAGAGTCAATGTGGAGGCTATATACAGGGGGTACCAGTACAGAGTCAATGTGGAGGCTATATCCAGGTGTTACGGTACAGAGTCAATGTGGAGGCTATATACAGGGTGTTACGGTACAGAGTCAATGTGGAGGCTATATACAGGGGGTACCGGTACAGAGTCAATGTGGAGGCTATATACAGGGGGTACCGGCACAGAGTCAATGTGGAGGCTATATACAGGGTGTACCAGTACAGAGTCAATGTGGAGGCTATATACAGGGTGTTACGGTACAGAGTCAATGTGGAGGCTATATACAGGGGGTACCGGTACAGAGTCAATGTGGAGGCTATATACAGGGGGTACCGGTACAGAGTCAATGTGGAGGCTATATACAGGGGGTACCGGTACAGAGTCAATGTGGAGGCTATATACAGGGGGTACCAATACAGAGTCAATGTGGAGACTATATACAGGGGGTACCAGTACAGAGTCAATGTGGAGACTATATACAGGGGGTACCAGTACAGATTCAATGTGGAGGCTATATACAGGGGGTACCGGTACAGAGTCAATGTGGAGGCTATATACAGGGTGTACCAGTACAGATTCAATGTGGAGGCTATATACAGGGTGTTACGGTACAGAGTCAATGTGGAGGCTATATACAGGGTGTACCAGTACAGATTCAATGTGGAGGCTATATACAGGGTGTTACGGTACAGAGTCAATGTGGAGGCTATATACAGGGTGTACCGGTATAGAGTCAATGTGTTGGGGCACCGGTGTTGAGGTAATTGAGGTAATATATACCTGTAGGTATTAATTAAAGTAACTATGCAGAAATACTAACAGAGAGTAGCAGCGTAGTGTTGGGGGGGGGGGGGGGGGGGGGGGGGCAAAGCAAATAGTAATAGATATTCAGGAGTCCTATGGCTTGGGGGGGTAGAAGCTGTTTACAAGCCTCTTGGACCTAGACTTGGCGCTCCGGTACCGCTTGCCGTGTGGTAGCAGAGAGAACAGTCTATGACTAGGGTGGCTGGAGTCTTTGAGAATTTTTAGGGCCTTCCTCTGACACCGCCTGGTATAGAGGTCCTGGATGGCAGGAAGTGTGTTGGTGTCCCTTGGATATTTTAAGTAGAAATTGTGCACCAATGTAGAAATTTATAAAAATCTGATTGAAAAAAATCTGATATAATAAATGTAATGCCATTTAATAATATAGACCTCATGAATAATTAAATTGATTTTATTCAAATATTTTAATATGAATAAAGTAAATTCAGCACTTTGACATTTCCCTCCATCAACCCATTTAATCCCCAAATTCCACATTTCCCTCCATCTTTGAAAAAGCCCCCCAGTTATTTTGTTGCTTTGACTCATTTCTGAAGATTTTTTTTATATTTAATGTGATTAGTGATTAATTTATGTTGGTCCCTCATTTTTTTAAATCATCCATTTTAAGTGAACTGAATTATTCCTTTAAAAATGGGTCTCAGTTGGTACGGCGTGGCGCTTGCCATGCCAGGGTTGTGAGTTTAAATTATGATTTTTGTGAATAATCAGGTTGATGCTGAGCAACAGTTAAGATTTTTTTATTCCATATCAGCAGGTGAGACTGCAGAGTCTCTCTCTCTCTCTCTCTCTCTCTCTCACTCTCTCACTCTCACTCTCACTCTCTCACCCTCTCTCTCTCTCTCTCTCTCTCTCTCTCTCTCTCTCTCTCTTTGTGTCTCTCTCTCTCTCTCTCTCTTTGTGTCTCTCTCTCTCTCTCTCTCTCTCTCTCTCTCTCTCTCTCTCTCTCTCTCTCTCTCTCTCTCTCTCTCTCTCTCTCTCTCTCTCTCTTTGTGTCTCTCTCTCTCTCTCTCTCTTTGTGTCTCTCTCTCTCTCTCTCTCTTTGTGTCTCTCTCTCTCTCTCTCTCAATTCTATTCAATTCAATTCAGAGGGGCTTTATTATCATGGGAAACATGTGTTAACATTGCCAAAGCAAGTGAAGTAGACAAGTAAACTGAACAGTAAACATTACACTCATAGAAGTTCCAAAAGAATAAAGACAAACGTCGTATTATATATATCTCTCCCTGTCTCTCTATCTCTGTGTGTGTGTGGGGGGGGGGGGGGGGGGGGGGGGGGGGGGGGCTATGTGTTGAAACAATGTGCTGGCACACTGTAGTGTTTCAGCAAATAGATATGGGAGTTTGGGAGACTGAGGGAGCTGTTCTGGGTGGAGGGAGAGGTGTAGAGAGCAGAACAGTGGAGAGGTGAGAGATTTAGTCTGAGACCAAAATAGAACCCTATTCCCTATATAATGCATTACTTTAGACCAGGGCCCTATAGAACCCTATTCCCTATATAGTACACTACTTTAGACCAGGGCCCTATAGAACCCTATTCCCTATATAGTGCACTACTTTAGACCAGAGCCCTATAGAACCCTATTCCCTATATATAGTGCACTACTTTAGACCAGGGCCCTATAGAACCCTATTCCCTATATAATGCACTACTTTAGACCAGGGCCCTATAGAACCCTATTCCATATATAGTGCACTACTTTAGACCAGAGCCCTACAGGTTTTCTGGGACCCCTAACACCATTTGGGACACACGCAAACCGTCCGTGTTCCAGCAGTCTCCCGGGGCCGTAAAGAGCATCTGGAAAGAATGTGATAAATGTATTACATCATCTTTCAGCGCCGATCCACAGGGGACAAAAGCTACCTGGCTACAGCAGAGCAGAGCCCAGCCCCAAACACACCAGACATATGTCTCATTGTTGTGCTTCTTGGAGTTGTTTTTAGTCTTGAGGGGGGATGACGAGGATGTGCTTGTCCTTTTTGTTCTCTGCAGATGTAGGCATCTGTTGTACCTCCCTTATCTCACCCTACACATTGACCCTATTCCCTATATAGTGCACGATAGACAGACAGACGGACGGACGGACGGACGGACGGACGGACGGACGGACGGACGGACGGACGGACGGACGGACGGACGGACGGACGGACAAGACAGACAAGACAAGACAGACAGACAGACAGACAGACAGACAGACAGACAGACAGACAGACAGACAGACAGACAGACAGACAGACAGACAGACAGACAGACAGACAGACAGACAGATAGATAGATAGATAGATAGATAGATAGATAGATAGATAGATAAAGAGAGACGGGTTGAATGAGCAAAAACTCTCAGAGAAGAAAGCCAGTCAGAGAAGTGCTGTAATTAAAATAAATCAAAGAGATTTTATTCGGCGTGGAAAACAAAGATCATACACATCTTCAGATGGAGAGAGAGAAAAAAAAAGAGACCCTTAATTTCCACTACTGGTTGAATTCAAATCTAATAGACAAACATTGCTTCATCTCTTTAATAAATGATGAGTCTTTGATTCCAAAATGCTTCAGAACAGACGTACTCCAGAGTCTGGCTGTCACAAGCTCTTTGTCTTCACACTGTCCTCTAATTCCTCTCCTTCTTTTTTACAATTAGCATTCTTTCAATAAGGAAGTTATGATATTACAATAAGATATAGCAAACCATGTTTTTACAGCTCACTATTTTAGATAATCTATATTTATAAATGTATTCTTAATATTTGTTTATAGCAGTTCTTGGCTGTTTTTACTTAGGAGCATCGTTTTTATCATATCTCAACACAGCTGTCCTGACATTAAATGGTGTATTCTGTTAGATCAATCAATCAACCGACCGACCGACCAATCAATCAAATTAATTTAATAAGCACTTCTTACATCAGCTGATATCTCAAAGTGCTGTACAGAAACCCAGCCTAAAACCCCAAACAGCAAGCAATGCAGACGGACAGAACCTAGGAAGAAACCTAGAGAGGAACCAGGCTATGAGGGGTGGCCAGTCCTCTTCTGGCTGTACTGGGTAGAGAGGAACCAGGCTATGAGGGGTGGCCAGTCCTCTTCTGGCTGTGCCGGGTAGAGACGAACCAGGCTATGAGGGGTGGCCAGTCCTCTTCTGGCTGTACTGGGTAGAGAGGAACCAGGCTCTGAGGGGTTGGCCAGTCCTCTTCTGGCTGTACTGGGTAGAGAGGAACCAGGCTATGAGGGGTGACCAGGCCTCTTCTGGCTGTACTGGGTAGAGAGGAACCAGGCTCTGAGGGGTTGGCCAGTCCTCTTCTGTTAGATCAATTTGACTTGTCTCTAAGCTCTGATCCCCAACGTTTACTAAGAGCTGTGTTGTCAGTCAGTACTTAGGAGGACAAGATCGTTACGGCCTCATCTAGCTTTCGCTGACTGTACATCTGTAAATATTCAACTGAACTGAAATACCAAGCCGTATTCCCTTAGAAATACATTTTGATGAAGCTTGAAATGGGCGACAAGAAAGGTCAAAGGTCAGGATCAGGAAAATACATTTTGAAAATGATTTAATCGTTTTTCAGCGTCATGATTTACGAAGCTAAATCTGACCTGTGGTGGTTAGGAGCTAAGAAAAACACACACACACACATACACACACACACACATACACATACACATACACATACACATACACATACAGATACACACACACATACACACACATACACACACATACACACCTCCACACACATACACACAGACACACACACATACACACACATACACATTCACACAGGATTTAATTTAACATGAACCAACAAGATATATAAATTAGGAATAAACATATTTTCTGGTGTGTGTAACATGTTAGTTAAATCTCATGCTGTTTCATCTTCACGTAGATAAATAAGTCTACCAGCTCCGTCCCAACCGGTACCCTATTCCCTACACAGTGCCTCTTTCCCCATAGCGGTCTGGTCAAAAGGAGTGCACTACACAGAGAACAGAGGAGTCATCTGGGACACGGCCTTCTTCTAGGTCTTTCCCAAGGACTAGCTGGACTGATGGTAGTTTAATTATTCCCAAATCAAATGAATGATTGTGAGTATTAGATGTAACCCCAGAGGCTGAGATATCTAACGTGGGAGTAGAGCGTTCCTGCTCTGTAGTAGGAGGAGGAGGAGGAGGAGGAGAGGAGATAGAGGAGATGAGGAGAGGCTGAGATATCTAACGTGTGAGTAGAGCGTTCCTGCTCTGTAGTAGTAGGAGGAGGAGGAGAGGAGGTAGAGGAGATGAGGAGAGGCTGAGATATCTAACGTGTGAGTAGAGCGTTCCTGCTCTGTAGTAGTAGTAGTAGTAGGAGGAGGAGGAGGAGGAGGAGGAGGGGAAATAGAGGAGATGAGGAGAGGCTGAGATATCTAACGTGGTTAGTAGAGCGTTCCTGCTCTGTAGTAGGAGGAGGAGGAGGAGGAGCAGAGCGTTCCTGCTCTGTAGTAGGAGGAGGAGGAGGAGGAGCAGAGCGTTCCTGCTCTGTAGTAGGAGGAGGAGGAGGACGAGCAGAGCGTTCCTGCTTTGTAGTAGGAGGAGGAGGAGGAGGAGGAGGAGGAGGAGGAGCAGAGCGTTCCTGCTCTGTAGTAGGAGGAGGGGGGGGGGGAACACAGTCTCATCTACAATAACAGTCATTAATCACCTGTAAATCAGACATAAGCAGCCACCTCTAATTCCCCTGTTGTTCCATCAATCTGGAAATTGAACTTGGGCAGGAATTTAGAAAGGAGAGAGAGAGAGAGAGAGAGAGAGAGAGAGAGAGAGAGAGAGAGAGAGAGAGAGAGAGACAGAGAGAGAGAGAGAGAGAGAGAGAGAGACAGAGACAGAGAGAGAGAGAGAGAGACAGAGAGAGAGAGAGAGAGAGAGAGAGAGAGAGAGAGAGAGAGAGAGAGAGAGAGAGAGAGA
This sequence comes from Oncorhynchus mykiss, assembly GCF_013265735.2. Classification (NCBI taxonomy): domain Eukaryota; kingdom Metazoa; phylum Chordata; class Actinopteri; order Salmoniformes; family Salmonidae; genus Oncorhynchus; species Oncorhynchus mykiss. Next base: position 4,441,795 of record NC_048582.1, on the reverse strand, counting down.
GACGAGAGAGAGAGAGAGAGAGAGAGAGAGAGAGAGAGAGACAGAGAGAGAGAGAGAGAGAGACAGAGAGAGAGAGAGAGAGACAGAGAGAGAGAGAGAGAGAGAGTTCCGGAGTTCCAAATTGAGCAGCTGCTGAAAAATGAGCTCCTGTATATATTGAGATTTAAATGGTTTTTTAGAGTGAAGTACATCGAAAAAATCAAAAGAAAACTGCAAGACTCAATAGAAGACAATACAAGCAACAAACCAAAAAGACAGGATTTTGAAAAAGTAACTATTTTTCATAAAATTATACAGTTATCTTAGCTAGCTGAATTGTTAGCTGAATTGTTTACATGTTGCTAAGCAGTTGCTAGGGACTCTCCTGGAAGAAGCTAGCTAGCTTACAAAGAATAACAAAAAAAATATCTAGTTAACAGAAGAAAGGAAGACAAAATAAGGACAAAATAAGGACAGAAGAAAAAGGAAAAGAAAAAAGGACAACAAAGTGAAACAGTCCTCTGAAGAAACAAGAGAGCATTATACAAGAAACAGCACTTCTATTGCAACGTAGCCAACATCACCAGCGTTGCTATGGAAATTGTTTACCCACCAGACATCCAAACAGAGAAAGCTAAGAAAAGTTTCAAAGGTTTGTTGATGGGACAGAACCATGAATGCCTGTTTGCAGATCTTACCAGTTACAAAACAAGAGCAAATTTAATTTTTAATACCAATCGAGGGAACATATGGAAAAAGGTTATTTGCAACCATTTCCCTTTCTCAAAAAAGAGGGGCATCAGCCAAGGATGTCAGATCAGCATTTTTGAAGAAGCTGACCAGAGCAACACATATCAAACAGTAAACTTATATAATAATGGAACTGTATTGATACAAGGCAATGATTCAAGCCTCCAGGCTTTTGAGAATAGGTTTGCTACCCTAAAAGAAGACGCCGACATCATCTCAGAAAATGAGGAAAAAGTCAAGGAGGGAGATGGAGAAAAGCAGACCCCAATGGTCTCTGTGACCCAGCAGGAAGCCCTCAACGTCCCTTTACCTACCTCACCTGCAGCAGACAGAGTCAAGGACATGACAATTTCAATAAGAACACCTGCTATGCAACGTTTCCACAACACCCTCTCTCTAGTCGAAGCAGAGGTCATAGAACTCAGAGAGAAGAAGCTTCAAGAGGAGGACACTGTCCAGAAACTCAAAGAAGAGATGAAACAGTTCAGGGAGGAGAGCAGAGCATCCATAGCTAAATTAGAAAGCAGAATGGACAAGCTGAGTCAGACAAATGATGACCTCAGAGACCATCTGAGCACAACTAGAAAGGAGCTCGAACAAAAAGAGAGGTACATTGACACCCTCAACCGGCAGAGAGTCATTGTGTCCTCTGCATCTAGAAAACATGTCCACCAGCTTGGTACAACACAAGCAGAACCTGAGACCAGCATGGCCTCCACTACACAGCCGGATGACACTGCACCAGCCTACCAGTCTGCTCCAGCCCAGGTCAACCTACCAGCCTCTCAGTCTGCTCCAGCCCAGGTCAACCTACCAGCCTCCCAGTCTGCTCCAGCCCAGGTCAGAATACCAGCCTCCCAGTCTGCTCCAGCCCAGGTTAACCTACCAGCCTCCCAGTCTGCTCCAGCCCAGGTCAACCTACCAGCCTCCCAGTCTGCTCCAGCCCAGGTCAGAATACCAGCCTCCCAGTCTGCTCCAGCCCAGGTTAACCTACCAGCCTCCCAGTCTGCTCCAGCCCAGGTCAGAATACCAGCCTCCCAGTCTGCTCCACCCAGACAATCACCCACAACTGCAATTCTAATTGATTCAAATGGGAAGTTCTTAGTCCAGGAAAGATTATTCCCTAGACACCAGGTGTATAAGTTCTGGTGTCCTACAACTGAGAGTGCAATGCAGCTACTCAGTCAGACCAGGATTGACACCCCTGACAACATCATCATCCACACTGGCACAAACGACCTTCATGCCAAAGGTGAAAATGTATCTGGGGCAGTGAGAAGAGTGGCAGAACGGGCACAGGCTATGTTCCCAACAACCAATATAGTTGTGTCCACCCTCCTACCAAGAAAAGACTTCCCAGAAAAGTTGATCGACAAAATAAATCAACAGATCACTGTGGACTGTGCCTCACTGCTCAACGTCAGAACGGCTCACCACCCCACTCTGACATGTCAACACTTATATGATAATATACATCTTGATCAGGACAGTATCAGAACCTTTGCCAAGGACCTAAAAGATGCAACACTTGGCAGGGACCCACACACCCATCACCCCAGCAACAAAGGTCCCCCGCCCCACCTTCTGAAACAACAGTACCTCCACCATCCCGAGGAGAAAAGAGCCAGACATGGCTTATTACAGCACAGCTCTACTAGACCAGGCCCAACACAGCACAGCTCTACTAGACCAGGCCCAACACAGCACAGCTCTACTAGACCCGGCCCATCACAACACAGCTCTACTAGACCTGGCCCATCACAACAAAGCTCTACTAGACCTGGCCCATCACAACACAGCTCTACTAGACCTGGCCCATCACAACACAGCTCTACTAGACCTGGCCCATCACAACAAAGCTCTACTAGACCCGGCCCATCACAACACAGCTCTACTAGACCCGGCCCATCACAACACAGCTCTACTAGACCCGGCCCATCACAACACAGCTCTACTAGACCCGGCCCATCACAACACAGCTCTACTAGACCTGTCCCATCACAACACAGCTCTACTAGACCCAGCCCATCACAACACAGCTCTGACCACTACTCCAGGGTCGGTCAGAACACTGCCCTTCAGGGAAGTAGACCACATGATGCAGTCCACACCATGTATCAATTAGATCGTCAGCCTGCATATGCTGAGGTAACCTCTGGCAGAAGACCCCTAGAACAATCAGAGATAGGAGAGGTGCGCCAACTACTGCAACTAATATGCAGACTACTGAACTAGACAGTCCCTTTAATTCACACACGGGCACGCACGCGCACACACACACACACAAACACACAGGGTTGCAGATTGCACATAACATAAGTACAATGCAATCTTATTCCATTCTTATTCATTTGTTTACAAATATTCCTAAATGTATTGACACCGGTATTATAATAATTATTATATGTAATGGTGTGTGTGTGTGTGTGTGTGTGTGTGTGTGTGTGTGCGCGTGTGTGTGTATGTATGTATGTATGTGTGTATATGTGTATGTGCATGTATGTGTGTATATGTATGTATATATATATATATATATATATATATATGTGTATGTGTATATATATGTATATATATGTATGTATGTATGTGTGTGTGTGTGTATGTATGTATGTGTGTGTGTGTGTGTGTATGTATGTATGTATGTGTGTGTATATGTATGTGTATGTATATATGTGTATGTATGTGTATGTATATATATGTATATATATATGTATGTGTATGTATATATGTATGTATATGTGTATATATGTATGTATATATATGTATATGTGTATATATGTATGTATATGTGTATATGTGTATGTATATATATATGTATATATATATGTATGTGTATGTATATATGTATGTATATGTGTATGTATGTATGTATATATATGTATATGTGTGTATATGTATGTATATATATATGTATGTGTATGTATATATGTATGTATATGTGTAGATATGTATGTATATATGTATGTATATGTGTATATATGTATGTATATGTGTATATGTGTATGTATATATATGTATATGTGTATGTATATATATGTATATATACATATTTTATTTTTTTTGTTTTTTTCGATGTACTTTACTCAAACCAGTGAATATCACTTATTATAAATGAGATCATTAACTATCAGCTCTTGGAATATCCAGGGCCTATACTCTTCACATTTTGGTTATAAAACAACTAATCCAGAATTGATTAAAAACATCAAGGGACAGGACATCATAATCCTACTGGAAACATGGTGTCGTGGAGACATAGATACTCAGTGTCCCTCAGGCTATAGAGAAAGTTTACTACCATCAATCAAACATAAAAATGTTAAACGGGGCCGAGACTCAGGTGGAATCATCATTTGGCATAAGCAGGACTTAGCACTGAATGAAATGAAAAAAGGTACCACTCACATTTGGCTAAAACTTAACAAAGGTACAATCTATTGTGACAATGATGTATACATATGTGCAGCTTATGCTCCTCCTTCAGATTCATCATATTATGATGATCAGTTTTTTGACAATCTCCAGACAGAAATCATTACATTTCAGGCGCAGGGTAAAGTGCTTCTTTGTGGAGATTTCAATGCAAGAACAGGTTCTGAGCCTGACTACACTGATGCGGGAGGTAACCACCACATATTTGGACACCCCTCCTTGTACAGTAGCCCTATTATAAATAATAGAAACAGTCCTGACCAAATACTGAACAAAAATGGAAAAGAGTTAGTACATCTCTGTCGAGCCTTAGGCCTGTACATGCTTAATGGTAGAATCAGAGGGGACTCTTTAGGTCAGTTTACTTACTGCTCAGCTCTTGGGACAAGTGTAGTCGATTATGCCATCACTGACATTGACCCCTCCTCCATTAGTGCATTCACTGTCAGACCACAGACACCATTGTCAGATCACAGTCAGATCAATGTGTTTCTGAAGAAATTAACTGGCAATATTCATTCAAAAAAACAGCCCAATAAACTTTACAACATAAACCAATCGTTCAGATGGGCTCCAAACAGTGCAGAGGCATTCATTGAAACATTGAACTCAAATGAAATGATGAACTCTATACAGTTTTTCAATAACTCACAGTACCAAAACAATAAAGATGGTGTCAATTCAGCTACCCAAAACATCAACTGCATATTCCAAAAAGCAGCATCGAAAGCAAATTTGAGAAAACCAAAGCAATGCAACATCAGAAGCAAAAATCAAAATGTTTCTGACAAATGGTTTGATAATGAATGTAAAACAATTAGAAAACACCTAAGACAAATGTCAAACAAAAAACATAAGCAGCAAAACAACCCAGAGCTACGATATGAATACTTTGAAACTCTGAAACAGTATAAACAAACACTGAAATGCAAGAAATTGAATTATACCAACAAGACACTTGATGAAATTGAAAACGCAATTGACCAAAATCAGTTCTGGGACATGTGGAACAATTTAAGCACAACAAAGCCACAATAATTAGCCATACAAGATGTAGGAATTTGGAAAACTTACTTTGATAATCTATACAAAAACATCCCACAAAAAGACTTAAACCAGAACCAATTAGAAATTAAAGAAAAATTGAACATCCTGGAATCAGTCATTAAAAACAACCAAAATCCATTAGATTACCCAATAACCCAACAAGAACTAAATGAAAAGCTAAAATCTATTAAATCAAAAAAGGCTTGTGGTGTAGACAACATCAGAAATGAAATGCTGAAAAACAGCACACCTGAGTTGCAAAATGCTGTGCTTAAATTGTTCAACATGGTTTTAACTTCTGGCTACTTCCCTGATGTCTGGAACCAGGGGCTCATCTCCCCTATCCACAAAAGTGGAGACAAATCAGACCCCAATAATTACAGGGGAATTTGCGTCAACAGTAACTTGGGAAAGATTTTCTGTAGCATTTTGAATTCAAGAATTCAAACCTTTCTTCAAGAAAAAAATGTAATAAGTAAATGTCAAATTGGCTTTCTCCCTAACCATCGCACTACTGACCATATATACACCTTACACACACTAATTAATAAACACGTCCACCAAAAAAAAGAGGGCAAAATCTTTGCTTGCTTTATTGACTTTAAAAAAGCATTTGATTCGATTTGGCACGAAGGGCTATTCTACAAAATTCTACAAAGTGGGCTTGGTGGTAAGGTGTATGACTTAATAAAATGTATGTACACAGAAAATAAGTGTGCAATAAAAATCAAAAACCAAAGAACAGAATTTTTTTCACAATGTCGAGGTGTGAGACAAGGCTGCAATTTGAGTCCAAATCTTTTCAACATTTATATCAATGAATTAGCAGACATGTTGGACCAATCTCCAGCCCCAGGACTCACACTATTTGACACAGAGGTGAAATACCTGCTATATGCTGATGACTTGGTACTTCTATCACCAACCAAAGAAGGTCTTCAACAAAACATTAATATTCTGGAGCAATATTGCCATAATTGGGCCCTGGCAGTAAATTTCCAAAAAACTAAAATCATGATTTTCCAAAAAAAACCCAGATGTCAGAAACAAAAATGTAAATTCACCCTGAACAACACCTTAATTGAACACACAAAAAATTACACCTACCTTGGTCTGACCATATCTGCATCGGGAAACTTTAATATGGCAGTGAAGGCACTCAAAGAAAAAGCCCGCAGAGCAATGTATGCAATAAAAATGAAATTATTCAAAATCAACATCCCAATTAGAATTTGGACTAAAATATTTGACAGTGTAATCCTACCAATAGCACTTTATGGAAGTGAGGTTTGGGGGCCACTCAATAAACTGGATTTTAAAATGTGGGACAAACATCCAATTGAAACCCTACATGCAGAATTCTGTCGGAAAATTCTACAAGTCCAGAGAAATACACCAACTAATGCATGTAGGGCAGAATTGGGCCGTTTTCCAGTAATAATGAAAATACAGAAAAGATCATTAAAATTTTGGCTACATCTAAATTCAAGTCCAAATTCGAGTCTGCAATTTAAAGCACTTCAAGCCCAAGAGCTGAGCCCAGAAACGAGCCCTCTCAGTCAGCTGGTGTTGGACCTCACCAATCAAGCTGACACCAGCACTGCTTCAAAAGAAAGAATTCCAATAAACAAAATCATGAACCAATCAAAGGAATCATACTTACAATACTGGAAAAACGAAACAAAATCCCAAAGCCGACTAAATTGCTATCTGACCCTAAACAGAGAATATGAATTGGCTGATTATCTCTACTCTGTCAGAGATAGGAAGCAGAGACAGATCCTTACCAAGTACAGGCTGAGTGACCACCGATTGGCAATAGAAACCGGCAGACATAAAAAGACATGGCTACCCAAAGAGGAGCGTGTATGTGGTCACTGCATGACAGGGGAGGTAGAGACAGAGATGCACTTTCTCCTTTACTGTGATAAATATTCCTCACAAAGAGATTCATTATTCACAGAAATGACTACATATATTCCACATTTTTACAAATTGAACCCAGAGGAAAAACTAAGAATACTCATGGGCGAAGGAGCAATGGCTCCTCTTGCAGCCAAATATGTATTTTCCTGCCATAGCCTGAGGGACACTGAATAATAACATCTGCATAGTAAACAGTAACTTACTTATTATTACTATTATTGTTATTACTATAATTATTAATGTTTACTGTAGACTGTTACCATTTTATTGTATTTATTTTTTTATTATTATTTACTACCATTTTATATTATTATTTGCTATCATTTACAATTTTGTTACAATGTATATTGTATACATTGTTGCTTTGGCAATATTGACACAATGTTTTTCATGCCAATAAAGCAGCTTGAATTTGAATTTGAATTTGAGAGAGAGAGAGAGAGAGAGAGAGACAGAGAGAGAGAGAGAGAGAGAGAGAGAGAGAGAGAGAGAGAGAGAGAGAGACAGAGAGAGAGAGAGAGAGAGAGAGAGAGAGAGAGAGAGAGAGAGAGAGACAGAGAGAGAGAGAGAGAGAGAGACAGAGAGAGAGAGAGAGAGAGGGAGAGAGAGACAGAGAGAGAGAGAGAGAGAGAGAGAGAGAGAGAGAGAAAGAGAGAGAGAGAGAGAGAGAGGGAGAGAGAGAGAGAGAGACAGAGAGAGAGAGAGAGAGAGAGAGAGAGACAGAGAGAGAGAGAGAGAGAGAGAGAGAGAGACAGAGAGACAGAGAGAGAGAGAGAGAGGGTTTTTCATATTGAACTACACTATCATAAGAGTGAGCCGTTTGATGAAGTAGCCCCACTGAGCTAGATGCATGTGTGGAGGAAGTGGAAGTCATCTCCCTCAACCCTGCCTTTCCCTTCTATCACCCTCTCTTCCCCAAACCCCCTCCTCACCCCTCAACCTCCCTGCCCCCTCTCCCCAATATCACCCTCCCTGTCCCCTCTCCCCTTCTATCACCCTCTCTTCCCCAAACCCCCTCCTCATCCCCAACCTCCCTGCCCCCACTCCCCCCAATATCACCCTCTCTTCCCCAAACCCCCTCCTCACCCCCAACCTCCCTGCCCCCTCTCCCCAATATCACCCTCCCTGTCCCCTCTCCCCCTTCTATCACCCTCTCTTCCCCAAACCCCCTCCTCACCCCCAACCTCCCTGCCCCCTCTATCACTCTCTCTTCCCCAAACCCCCTCCTCACCCCCAACCTCCCTGCCCCCTCTCCCCCTTCTATCACTCTCTCTTCCCCAAACCCCCTCCTCAACCCTCAATCTCCCTGCAAACCTCCCTTCTGTCTCCCGCCTCCCATCTCACCCTCCTTCCCCTCCATCTCCAACCATCCCCCATCCCCCCCAAAAGGCACCTCCACATTCAACATCTTTAAAGACAGTCAATTCCCCCCCCCCCCCCCCCCCCCCTCCAAAACAAACTAAGTGCTGCCACCTGTTCTTGGCAGCTGGAGGCCCTGGCCAACCCAGATAAATGAGTCTGGACACCTGAGGGACTTTGTGAATCTGCTGCTGTTTGGCACATTTCAATTCAATTCAATTCAAGGGGCTTTATTTATTTATTTACTCCCTGACACAGAACGCTGCACTGGTAAACACAGATTACAGTCTAGCAGGTCTCCTCTCCTCTATAATACTCTACAGAGTACAGTCTAGCAGGTCTACCAGGTCTCCTCTCTAATAATCTACAGATTACAGTCTAGCAGGTCTCCTCTCTAATACTCTACAGATTACAGTCTAGCAGGTCTCCTCTCTAATACTCTACAGATTACAGTCTAGCAGGTCTCCTCTCTAATACTCTACAGATTACAGTCTAGCAGGTCTCCTCTCTAATACTCTACAGATTACAGTCTAGCAGGTCTCCTCTCTAATACTCTACAGATTACAGTCTAGCAGGTCTCCTCTCCTCTCTAATACTCTACAGATTACAGTCTAGCAGGTCTCCTCTCCTCTCTAATACTCTACAGATTACAGTCTAGCAGGTCTCCTCTCTAATACTCTACAGAGTACAGTCTACCAGCTCTCCTCTCTCTAACACTCCACTACAATCTATGCCCACATTCTAAATGCAAACCTATTCCATATTTAGTGCACTATTTTTGAGTCCATTTGCGATGCAATTCATGTCCCAATTCATCCCAGTGGTGTGAACTGGGATCTGTTGGGCTCTGAGAGGAGAGGACGTTTCTTGTTGTTGAATCATTTATAATTGTAACGGCCGTTGATGGTGGAAGAAGGTGAGGACCAAGGTGCAGCGTGGTGTGTGTCCATATTTATTAGAATTAACACAGAAAATAACAAAGAGAAATGACCGACAACAGTTCTGGCTGGTGCAGACACACAACAGGAAACAGAATAATCACCCACCAAACACAACAGAAAACAGGCTGCCTAAATATGGTTCTCAATCAGGGACAACGATTGACAGCTGCCTCTGATTGAGAACCATACCAGGCCTAACACAGAAATAGCAAATCATAGAAAAACTAACATAGACCCCCCACCCCAACTCACGCCCCCTGACCACACTAAAACAAAGACATAATAAAATAACTAAGGTCAGAACGGGACAACAGTATATTAATACATCATGATAATGACATCACAATACCCCATAATGACATCACAAAGGAACTAAGGTCAGAATGTGACAACAGTATATTAATACATCATGATAATGACATCACAATACCCCATAATGACATCACAAAGGAACTAAGGTCAGAACGGGACAACAGTATATTAATACATCATGATAATGACATCACAATACCCCATAATGACATCACAAAGGAACTAAGGTCAGAACGGGACAACAGTATATTAATACATCATGATAAGGACATCACAATACCCCATAATGACATCACAAAGGAACTAAGGTCAGAACGTGACAACAGTATATTAATACATCATGATAATGACATCACAATACCCCATAATGACATCACAAAGGAACTAAGGTCAGAATGTGACAACAGTATATTAATACATCATGATAATGACATCACAATACCCCATAATGACATCACAAAGGAACTAAGGTCAGAATGTGACAACAGTATATTAATACATCATGATAAAGACATCAAAATACCCCATAATGACATCACAAAGGAACTAAGGTCAGAACGGGACAACAGTATATTAATACATCATGATAATGACATCACAATACCCCATAATGACATCACAAAGGAACTAAGGTCAGAATGTGACAACAGTATATTAATACATCATGATAATGACATCACAATACCCCATAATGACATCACAAAGGAACTAAGGTCAGAACGGGACAACAGTATATTAATACATCATGATAATGACATCACAATACCCCATAATGACATCACAAAGGAACTAAGGTCAGAATGTGACAACAGTATATTAATACATCATGATAAAGACATCAAAATACCCCATAATGACATCACAAAGGAACTAAGGTCAGAATGTGACAACAGTATATTAATACATCATGATAATGACATCACAATACCCCATAATGACATCACAAAGGAACTAAGGTCAGAATGTGACAACAGTATATTAATACATCATGATAATGACATCACAATACCCCATAATGACATCACAAAGGAACTAAGGTCAGAACGTGACAATAACTCATCCATATGTTCACATTCATGTTGTTCCCCCTCTCAACTAGTGTCGGGTTACTATGGGCCCTGGTCAACAGTAGTGTACTATATAGGGATTAGGATAGCAGTTGGGACATGTTGTGTATATCAGTCCCCTAAGGGGGAGGGGGATGATGATTACATTGGTTTAATATTAGATCTAATCTACCGTCATTACAGCTGAGTAGGATGTGTTTAACGTGGGTAAATATTCTAGACTATAATTAGGATTGTATCTACATTCAGGACAGGACAGTTTGTAACGGGGCTGAGGTGGAATGTTGTCTGAATCTACGGCTAGTTGATCACTTTTAACTAGTTACTTGTCGTTGTTCTTGATATAACATTTAAACAAAGCCTTTTTTGGGTTTCTCAATTACTCTT
>NC_048582.1:4360595-4420595 GCF_013265735.2 Oncorhynchus mykiss | reverse complement strand
GCAGATGTCTTGACAGAGCAGGAGAGGCTTTACTGTCCTCAACTTCCACATGCTGCAGATGTCTTGACAGAGCAGGAGAGGCTTTACTGTCCTCAACTTTAACATCTGCAGATGTCTTGACAGAGCAGGAGAGGCTTTACTGTCCTCAACTTCCACATGCTGCAGATGTCTTGACAGAGCAGGAGAGGCTTTACTGTCCTCAACTTCCACATGCTGCAGATGTCTTGACAGAGCAGGAGAGGCTTTACTGTCCTCAACTTCCACATGCTGCAGATGTCTTGACAGAGCAGGAGAGGCTTTACTGTCCTCAACTTCCACATGCTGCAGATGTCTTGACAGAGCAGGAGAGGCTTTACTGTCCTCAACTTTAACATCTGCAGATGTCTTGACAGAGCAGGAGAGGCTTTACTGTCCTCAACTTCCACATGCTGCAGATGTCTTGACAGAGCAGGAGAGGCTTTACTGTCCTCAACTTCCACATGCTGCAGATGTCTTGACAGAGCAGGAGAGGCTTTACTGTCCTCAACTTCCACATGCTGCAGATGTCTTGACAGAGCAGGAGAGGCTTTACTGTCCTCAACTTCCACATGCTGCAGATGTCTTGACAGAGCAGGAGAGGCTTTACTGTCCTCAACTTTAATATCTGCAGATGTTTTTTTTTTTTTATTATTTTTTTTTTATTTCACCTTTATTTAACCAGGTAGGCTAGTTGAGAACAAGTTCTCATTTGCAACTGCGACCTGGCCAAGATAAGGCATAGCAGTGTGAACAGACAACACAGAGTTACACATGGAGTAAACAATTAACAAGTCAATAACACAGTAGAAAAAAAGGGGAGTCTATATATACATTGTGTGCAAAAGGCATGAGGTAGGCAAATAATTACAATTATGCAGATTAACACTGGAGTGATAAATGATCAGATGGTTATGTACAGGTAGAGATATTGGTGTGCAAAAGAGCAGAAAAATAAAAATAAATAAATAAAAACAGTATGGGGATGAGGTAGGTGAAAATGGGTGGGCTATTTACCAATAGACTATGTACAGCTGCAGCGATCGGTTAGCTGCTCAGATAGCAGATGTTTGAAGTTGGTGAGGGAGATAAAAGTCTCCAACTTCAGCGATTTTTGCAATTCGTTCCAGTCACAGGCAGCAGAGAACTGGAACGAAAGGCGGCCAAATGAGGTGTTGGCTTTAGGGATGATCAGTGAGATACACCTGCTGGAGCGCGTGCTACGGATGGGTGTTGCCATCGTAACCAGTGAACTGAGATAAGGCGGAGCTTTACCTAGCATGGACTTGTAGATGACCTGGAGCCAGTGGGTCTGGCGACGAATATGTAGCGAGGGCCAGCCGACTAGAGCATACAAGTCGCAGTGGTGGGTGGTATAAGGTGCTTTAGTGACAAAACGGATGGCACTGTGATAAACTGCATCCAGTTTGCTGAGTAGAGTGTTGGAAGCAATTTTGTAGATGACGTCGCCGAAGTCGAGGATCGGTAGGATAGTCAGTTTTACTAGGGTAAGTTTGGCGGCGTGAGTGAAGGAGGCTTTGTTGCGGAATAGAAAGCCGACTCTTGATTTGATTTTCGATTGGAGATGTTTGATATGGGTCTGGAAGGAGAGTTTAGAGTCTAGCCAGACACCTAGGTACTTATAGATGTCCACATATTCAAGGTCGGAACCATCCAGGGTGGTGATGCTGGTCAGGCGTGCGGGTGCAGGCAGCGAACGGTTGAAAAGCATGCATTTGGTTTTACTAGCGTTTAAGAGCAGTTGGAGGCCACGGAAGGAGTGCTGTATGGCATTGAAGCTCGTTTGGAGGTTAGATAGCACAGTGTCCAAGGACGGGCCGGAAGTATATAGAATGGTGTCGTCTGCGTAGAGGTGGATCAGGGAATCGCCCGCAGCATGAGAAACATCATTGATATATACAGAGAAAAGAGTCGGCCCGAGAATTGAACCCTGTGGCACCCCCATAGAGACTGCCAGAGGACCGGACAGCATGCCCTCCGATTTGACACACTGAACTCTGTCTGCAAAGTAATTGGTGAACCAGGCAAGGCAGTCATCCGAAAAGCCGAGGCTACTGAGTCTGCCGATAAGAATACGGTGATTGACAGAGTCGAAAGCCTTGGCAAGGTCTATGAAGACGGCTGCACAGTACTGTCTTTTATCGATGGCGGTTATGATATCGTTTAGTACCTTGAGCGTGGCTGAGGTACACCCGTGACCGGCTCGGAAACCAGATTGCACAGCGGAGAAGGTACGGTGGGATTCAAGATGGTCAGTGACCTGTTTGTTGACTTGGCTTTCGAAGACCTTAGATAGGCAGGGCAGGATGGATATAGGTCTGTAACAGTTTGGGTCCAGGGTGTCGCCCCCTTTGAAGAGGGGGATGACTGCGGCAGCTTTCCAATCCTTGGGGATCTCAGACGATATGAAAGAGAGGTTGAACAGGCTGGTAATAGGGGTTGCGACAATGGCGGCGGATAGTTTCAGGAATAGAGGGTCCAGATTGTCCAGCCCAGCTGATTTGTACGGGTCCAGGTTTTGCAGCTCTTTCAGGACATCTGCTATCTGGATTTGGGTAAAGGAGAACCTGGAGAGGCTTGGGCGAGTAGCTGCGGGGGGGGGGGAGCTGTTGTCCGAGGTTGGAGTAGCCAGGCGGAAGGCATGGCCAGCCGTTGAGAAATGCTTGTTGAAGTTTTCGATAATCATGGATTTATCGGTGGTGACCATGTTACCTAGTCTCAGTGCAGTGGGCAGCTGGGAGGAGGTGCTCTTGTTCTCCATGGACTTCACAGTGTCCCAGAACTTTTTGGAGTTGGAGCTACAGGATGCAAACTTCTGCCTGAAGAAGTTGGCTTTAGCTTTCCTGACTGACTGTGTGTATTGGTTCCTGACTTCCCTGAACAGTTGCATATCGCGGGGACTATTCGATGTTAGCGCAGTCCGCCGCAGTCCGCCGCTGTCTTGACAGAGCAGGAGAGGCTTTACTGTCCTCAACTTCCACATGCTGCAGATGTCTTGACAGAGCAGGAGAGGCTTTACTGTCCTCAACTTCCACATGCTGCAGATGTCTTGACAGAGCAGGAGAGGCTTTACTGTCCTCAACTTCCACATGCTGCAGATGTCTTGACAGAGCAGGAGAGGCTTTACTGTCCTCAACTTCCACATGCTGCAGATGTCTTGACAGAGCAGGAGAGGCTTTACTGTCCTCAACTTCCACATGCTGCAGATGTCTTGACAGAGCAGGAGAGGCTTTACTGTCCTCAACTTCCACATGCTGCAGATGTCTTGACAGAGCAGGAGAGGCTTTACTGTCCTCAACTTCCACATGCTGCAGATGTCTTGACAGAGCAGGAGAGGCTTTACTGTCCTCAACTTCCACATGCTGCAGATGTCTTGACAGAGTAGGAGAGGCTTTACTGTCCTCAACTTCCACATGCTGCAGATGTCTTGACAGAGCAGGAGAGGCTTTACTGTCCTCAACTTCCACATGCTGCAGATGTCTTGACAGAGCAGGAGAGGCTTTACTGTCCTCAACTTCCACATGCTGCAGATGTCTTGACAGAGCAGGAGAGGCTTTACTGTCCTCAACTTCCACATGCTGCAGATGTCTTGACAGAGCAGGAGAGGCTTTACTGTCCTCAACTTCCACATGCTGCAGATGTCTTGACAGAGCAGGAGAGGCTTTACTGTCCTCAACTTCCACATGCTGCAGATGTCTTGACAGAGCAGGAGAGGCTTTACTGTCCTCAACTTCCACATGCTGCAGATGTCTTGACAGAGCAGGAGAGGCTTTACTGTCCTCAACTTCCACATGCTGCAGATGTCTTGACAGAGTAGGAGAGGCTTTACTGTCCTCAACTTCCACATGCTGCAGATGTCTTGACAGAGCAGGAGAGGCTTTACTGTCCTCAACTTCCACATGCTGCAGATGTCTTGACAGAGCAGGAGAGGCTTTACTGTCCTCAACTTCCACATGCTGCAGATGTCTTGACAGAGCAGGAGAGGCTTTACTGTCCTCAACTTCCACATGCTGCAGATGTCTTGACAGAGCAGGAGAGGCTTTACTGTCCTCAACTTCCACATGCTGCAGATGTCTTGACAGAGCAGGAGAGGCTTTACTGTCCTCAACTTCCACATGCTGCAGATGTCTTGACAGAGCAGGAGAGGCTTTACTGTCCTCAACTTCCACATGCTGCAGATGTCTTGACAGAGCAGGAGAGGCTTTACTGTCCTCAACTTCCACATGCTGCAGATGTCTTGACAGAGCAGGAGAGGCTTTACTGTCCTCAACTTTAACATCTGCAGATGTCTTGACAGAGCAGGAGAGGCTTTACTGTCCTCAACTTCCACATGCTGCAGATGTCTTGACAGAGCAGGAGAGGCTTTACTGTCCTCAACTTCCACATGCTGCAGATGTCTTGACAGAGCAGGAGAGGCTTTACTGTCCTCAACTTCCACATGCTGCAGATGTCTTGACAGAGCAGGAGAGGCTTTACTGTCCTCAACTTCCACATGCTGCAGATGTCTTGACAGAGCAGGAGAGGCTTTACTGTCCTCAACTTCCACATGCTGCAGATGTCTTGACAGAGCAGGAGAGGCTTTACTGTCCTCAACTTCCACATGCTGCAGATGTCTTGACAGAGCAGGAGAGGCTTTACTGTCCTCAACTTCCACATGCTGCAGATGTCTTGACAGAGCAGGAGAGGCTTTACTGTCCTCAACTTTAACA
The DNA here is from genome assembly GCF_013265735.2 of Oncorhynchus mykiss. Lineage (NCBI taxonomy): Eukaryota > Metazoa > Chordata > Actinopteri > Salmoniformes > Salmonidae > Oncorhynchus > Oncorhynchus mykiss. The sequence goes on along the minus strand of NC_048582.1, from coordinate 4,415,850 downwards.
TCTGCAGATGTCTTGACAGAGCAGGAGAGGCTTTACTGTCCTCAACTTCCACATGCTGCAGATGTCTTGACAGAGCAGGAGAGGCTTTACTGTCCTCAACTTCCACATGCTGCAGATGTCTTGACAGAGCAGGAGAGGCTTTACTGTCCTCAACTTCCACATGCTGCAGATGTCTTGACAGAGCAGGAGAGGCTTTACTGTCCTCAACTTCCACATGCTGCAGATGTCTTGACAGAGCAGGAGAGGCTTTACTGTCCTCAACTTCCACATGCTGCAGATGTCTTGACAGAGCAGGAGAGGCTTTACTGTCCTCAACTTCCACATGCTGCAGATGTCTTGACAGAGCAGGAGAGGCTTTACTGTCCTCAACTTCCACATGCTGCAGATGTCTTGACAGAGCAGGAGAGGCTTTACTGTCCTCAACTTCCACATGCTGCAGATGTCTTGACAGAGCAGGAGAGGCTTTACTGTCCTCAACTTCCACATGCTGCAGATGTCTTGACAGAGCAGGAGAGGCTTTACTGTCCTCAACTTTAATATCTGATGTGGAGACAAACTGAAAACAGTTCTCACACTGAATCTTTGTGACTTTGTGTAGTAACATAAATGATCACATTTGAGTTCAACATCTAGAAGAGATTGTAGCATGTACAGGGGTATTCGGACAACATCTAGAAGAGATAGGAGCCATGTACAGGGGCAATCGGACAACATCTAGAAGAGATAGGAGCCATGTACAGGGGCAATCGGACAACATCTAGAAGAGATAGGAGCCATGTACAGGGGCAATCGGACAACATCTAGAAGAGATAGTAGCATGTACAGGGGTATTCGGACAACATCTAGAAGAGATTGTAGCATGTACAGGGGCATTCGGACAACATCTAGAAGAGATACTACCATGTACAGGGGCATTCGGACAATATTCAGACACGTTGACTTCTTCCACATGTTGTTAAGTTACACCAGTTCAGAAATACACCGTGTTTCACACAGCCTGATATAGCAGTTCAGAATTACACCGTGTATCACCCAGCTTGATATAACACAGAAAGCCAGTTGTATTGTAACTAGTTAGTGTTTCATTTCAGTCATACAAGTCAACAATGTTTTCCTCCACTTCAGTCTCATTCCCAACCATAAAAATAGAAACACACACACAACACACAGAGAGAGAAAACCTGATTAAAAAAACAACAAACAAACAAAAATGTTTTCTTCCTCGTACTGTAAGTAAACAAGTTTTCATTCCTTCTTGATTAAGTCTTCACATCAGAGCCGTACAGGGGGGGGGTAAGATACAACAGGGACTCGTCCGCTTATCAAGGTTGCTTTCCATATAATAACATGTATTTGCAAGGCAGCCCTGCGAGTGATGTTGGCAAATGACTTTTGATGTGCAGTTGGATTAACATAACTGGGGAGGAGGGATAGGAGTGAAGAACTCCCTCGGCCCCAGAAGACACGGAGAGTACTACCACGTATTAATGACTGACGTTGCCTTCCAAATGGCACACTTCTTCTACCCTTTGAGCATAGGGCACGGGTCGATAAGAAGCGCACTACGTACCGGATAATGATGTCATTTGGGACACAACTGAGGTTTTTTTTCCCCCACAAAAACACAAATCAAACAGAAAAATGAAACAGGATGTAAACACAGAATAGGAAGTAGAATATCAGACAGGATGTAAACACAGAACAGGAAGTAGGATATTAAACAGGATGTAAACACAGAACACGAAGTAGGATATTAAACAGGATATAAACACAGAACAGGAAGTAGGATATTAAACAGGATAAAAACACAGAACAGGAAGTAGGATATTAAACAGGATGTAAACACAGAACAGGAAGTAGGATATTAAACAGGATATAAACACAGAACAGGAAGTAGGATATTAAACAGGATGTAAACACAGAACAGGAAGTAGGATATTAAACAGGATGTAAACACAGAACAGGAAGTAGGATATTAAACAGGATGTAAACACAGAACAGGAAGTAGGATATTAAACAGGATATAAACACAGAACAGGAAGTAGGATATTAAACAGGATGTAAACACAGAACAGGAAGTAGGATATTAAACAGGATACGATCGACATGGCGGAAGGATGAATTTCGACTATACCAACCAGAATATAGCATGAGCTTGTAGCATGGCAACTTGGTATAAACTTTGAACTCTTATTCACTAAAGGTGACGATACCTCCTAGCCGTTGAGTTATTAACAGCAGCAGCAGCTGTAAACGTGGGCTAGGAAAGGACGGACAAAGTATCTGCTCTACCACACGACGACGGTACTACAGCGTATCCACTTTACCACCAGACATTCACCAGAGGACAAGAGATCCCTGCAGGGCAACCCAGCCTTCCATCTACGAACAACCTATCGAAGCGCAGCTCAGAGTAAATATTTCTTGCATTTTACTTTTCCAAATGGGTGGTTATTTAGAATGCATAAGATTCTGTATTTACGATAGCGTTGCTGGCCTAAAGTCCCATAGAGAATCAATCCCTTTGTTCCTCAGTCTTCCCGCCCTTTCATTCAAACCCAACCCCCTTTCTTTGTGTAACCAGCCGTCATACAGGTTCCGTCCACCAGGGACGTTTTCTTACATGACATAATTAGTAATCAATGTATGATCCATTCTGTGTATATGTAATTCTGTGTGATTATGTAGGTATTTAGTAAATAAATAATTAAACCAAATTTTGTATTGCTGATTCAACTTGTTAGCCAGGCTTCGTGAAGATGACCAAGAATTCTACGACGTTCAGATGATACTGAAATAAGGTGCTGATAAATGATTGACTGCTATTTGGAGGTCAAATATTACCAGGTCTTTAAGAGTTTATTCGGAAGATAACGGCTCTATAAACATTATTTCGTGGTGCCCCGGACTTTCTAGTTAATTACATTTACATGATTAGCTCAATCAGGTGATATCAATTACAGATAAATGATTTTATAGAATAGCATGTCATATCACTTAATCCGGCAAAGCCAAAGACACGACACTGGTGAGGGGAGGACGGCTTGTAATGATGAATGGAACGGTATAAACCAGATGAAAACCATGGGGTTTGAAACAGTTCCATCTACTCCACTCCGAAAGGTCTTATGAGCCGTCCTCCTCTCAACAGCCTCCACTGGTATCTATCAATTTAGGTGCGTGTTCCAACTGGCACCCTATTGCCTGTATAGACCCTGGTCTAAAGTAGTGCACTATATAGGGAATAGGGTTCTATAGGGACCTGGTCTAAAGTAGTGCACTATATAGGGAATAGGGTTCTATAGGGTTCTGGTCTAAAGTAGTGCACAGTCGTGGCCAAATAAAAAATTTAAAAAATCAAATTTTGTTTGTCAAATATTAGCAGATGTTAATGCGAGTGTAGCGAAATGCTTGTGCTTCTAGTTCCGACAATGCAGTAATAACCAACGAGTAATCTAACCTAACAATTCCAAAACTACTACCTTATACACACAAGTGTAAAGGGATAAAGAATATGTACATAAAGATATATGAATGAGTGATGGTACAGAGCGGCATAGGCAAGATGCAGTAGATGGTATAGAGTACAGTATATACATATGAGATGAGTAATGTAGGGTATGTAAACATTATATAAAAGTGCCATTGTTTAAAGTGGCTAGTGATACATGTATTACATAAAGATGCAGTAGATGATATAGAGTACAGCATATACATATACATATGAGATGAATAATGTAGGGTATGTAAACATTATATTAGGTAGCATTGTTTAAAGTGGCTAGTGATACATTTTACATAAATTCCCATCAATTCCCATTATTAAAGTGGCTGGAGTTGAGTCAGTGTGTTGGCAGCAGCCACTCAATGTTAGTGGTGGCTGTTTAACAGTCTGATGGCCTTGAGATAGAAGCTGTTTCGGTCCCTGCTTTAATGCACCTGTACTGACCTCGCCTTCTGGATGATAGCGGGGTCAACAGGCAGTGGCTCGGGTGGTTGTTGTCCTTGATGATCTTTATGGCCTTCCTGTGACATCGGGTGGTGTAGGTGTCCTGAAGGGCAGGTAGTTTGCCCCCGGTGATGCGTTGTGCAGACCTCACTACCCTCTGGAGAGCCTTACGGTTGTGGGCGGAGCAGTTGCCGTACCAGGCGGTGATACAGCCGACAGGATGCTCTCGATTGTGCATCTGTAGAAGTTTGTGAGTGCTTTTGGTGACAAGCTACATTTCTTCAGCCTCATGAGGTTGAAGAGGCGCTGCTGTGTGGGTGGACAAAAGCTTTGAGAATGACACAAATATACATTTCCACAAATTGTGAGTGAACCCACTCTCTTGGCTGAAAAGCAACCCCACACAGGAATGGTCTCAGGATGCTTTACTGTTGTCATGACACAGGACTGATGGTAGCGCTCACATTGTCTTCTCCGGACAAGCTTTTATCCAGTTGCCCAAAACAGTCGGAAAGGGGATTCATCAGAGAAAATGACTTTACCCCAGTCCTCAGCATTCCAATCCCTGTACCTTTTGCAGAATATCAGTCTGTCCCTGATGTTTTTCCTGGAGAGAAGTGGCTTCTTTGCTGCCCTTCTTGACACCAGGCCATCTTCCAAAAGTCTTTGCCTCACTGTGCGTGCAGATTCTCACACCTGCCTGCTGCCATTCCTGAGCAAGCTCTGTACTGGTGGTGCCCCGATCCGGCAGCTGAACCAACTTTAGGAGACCTGGTGCTTGCTGGACTTTTTTGGGTGCACTGAAGCCTTCGTCATAACAATTGAACCGCTCTCCTTGAAGTTCTTGATGATCCAGTAAATGGTTGATTTAGGTGCAATCTTACTGGCAGCAATATCATTGCGCGTGAAGCCCTTTTTGTGAAAAGCAATGATGACGGCATGTGTTTCCTTGCAGGTAACCATGGTTGACAGAGGCAGAACAATGATTCCAAGCACCACCCTCCTTTTGAAGCTTCCAGTCTGTTATTCAAACTCAATCAGCATGACAGGGTGATCTCCAGCCTTGTCCTCGTCAACACTCACACCTGTGTTAACGAGATAATCACTGACATGATGTCACCTGGTCCTTTTGTGGCGCGGCTGAAATGCAGTGGAAATGTTTCTTGGGGATTCAGTTCATTTGCATGGCAAAGAGGGACTTCGCAATTAATTGCAATTCATCTGATCACTCTTCATAACATTGGAGTATATGCAAATTGCCATCATACAAACTGAAGCAGCAGACTTTGTGAAAATTAATATTTGTGTCATTCTCAAAAGTATGGTGGTATTGTAGAGAGGACTGTTCTATGGTGGCACTGTAGAGGACTGGTCTATGGTTGCATTGTAGAGAGGACTGTTCTATGGTGGCATTGTAGAGAGGACTGTTCATTGGTGGCATTGTAGAGGACTGGTCTATGGTGGCATTGTAGAGAGGACTGTTCTGTGGTGGTATTGTAGAGAGGACTGGTCTATGGTGGCATTGTAGAGGACTGGTCTATGGTGGCATTGTAGAGGACTGGTCAATGGTGGCATTGTAGAGGACTGGTCTATGGTGGCATTGTAGAGGACTGGTCTATGGTGACATTGTAGAGGACTGGTCTATGGTGACATTGTAGAGACTGTTCTGTGGTTGCATAGCAACACATTTAAAGGGCCGATGTTTCCGTCTTGTCTGTGTGTTTTGGACCCTCTGTAGTTGTGTCAGTTTAACAGTGTGTTTGGGGCTACAGCTCCTGAAGAGCCCTAGGGAATGCAGGGCTCAGGGTGCGTGTGTGTGTGTGTGTGTGTGTGTCCGCCTGTGTGTGTGTGTGTGTGTGTGTTCAGGGTTGAGTGCTGCCATGCTGAGTTAAACCCCTCCTATTAATTAATGGTGTAATTAAGGTTTTGTCAGTGACATCATCATCGGGCTGACAGGGATAGATTGGTGTGCAGGTCCCTAGCCAGGCGGTACTGTGTGTGTGTGTGTGTGTGTGTGTGTGTGTGTGTGTGTGTGTGTGTGTGTGTGTGTGTGTGTGTGTGTGTGTGTGTGTGTGTGTACCAGGTGGTAGACTAGGCAGCACAGTCTGTAATGAACAGCATCCATTACAGCAGGTTAGATGTTGATGGGACCACCTGCTATGGTCTGCTCTCTGTCTCTGTCTCTGTCTCTGTCTCTGTCTCTGTCTCTCTCTCTCCCCCTCTCTCCTTCCCACACTGATACACTTTGTCCCCTTCTATAATATACCAAAATAATTGTGGGCAATTTAGTCTGAAAAAGTTTATCTAAAGTTCCATGTATAACACTTGTATCTTTTATCAATGTTTATTATGAGGTTTTCTGTAAATTGATGTGGCTCTCTGCAAAATCACCGGGATGTTTAGGAACTACTGAACGTAACGCGTCAATGTAAACCCCGATTTTTGGATATAAATATGAACTTTAGCGAACAAAACATACATGTATTGTGTAACATGAAGTCCTATGAGTGTCATCTGATGAAGATCATGAAAGATCATGTTAGTGATTCATTTTATCTCTATTTCTGCTATTTGTGACACCTCTCTTTGGCTGGAAAAATGGCTCTGTTTTTCCGCGACTAGGTGCAGACCTAACATAATCGTTTGGTGTGCTTTCGCTGCAAAGCATTTTTGAAATCGGACACTGTGGTGGGATTAACAACAGGTTTATCTTCAAAATGTTGTTAAAAACTTCTATGAAAGGAATTTTAATTATGAGATTTCTGCTGTTTTAAATTTGGCGCCCTGCACTTTCACTGGCTGTTATCGATCACGTTCTTCTCAGCGGAAGAATGTGAAAATAATCTGGCCCTGGCATTTTTTCAATTTTGCCCGCGTCACCAATTCACCATCCCGCTACCACCGCAGCAGCACACACACACTACCACACACACACACACACACACACACACACACACACACACACACACACACACACACACACACCAAATCCCCAAACATACACCATTAATCCTGACCCAACAGACAGAGGTAGTAGTGCTGACAGTATAGTACAGTGTTCATCAACCATTTCTGTACCAGTGACTGGAGAGACTCCTTCTATTTTATAACCAGATCATGTTTAAAACAATTACAACACGTAGATACAACTCAACACTATGACTGTTCCTATGGAGATACAACTCACAACTATAACTGTTCCTCTGGAGATACAACTCACCACTATGACTGTTCCTCTGGAGATACAACTCACCACTATATCTGTTCCTCTGTCTGGAGATACAACTCACCACTATGACTGTTCCTCTGGAGATACAACTCACTACTATAACTGTTCCTCTGTCTGGAGATACAACTCACCACTATAACTGTTTCTCTGGAGATACAACTCACCACTATAACTGTTCCTCTGGAGATACAACTCACCACTATAACTGTTCCTCTGTCTGGAGATACAACTCACCACTATAACTGTTCCTCTGTCTGGAGATACAACTCACCACTATAACTGTTTCTCTGGAGATACAACTCACCACTATAACTGTTCCTCTGTCTGGAGATACAACTCACCACTATAATTGTTCCTCTGTCTGGAGATACAACTCAACACTAAGACTGTTCCTCTGGAGATACAACTCACCACTATAACTGTTCGTCTGGAGATTCTCTACATCACTATGACAGTTGTATTCCCAACATCACTATGACAGTAGTTTTCAGTGACAAACTGTTCAACTAGATACTATCTCACCTTCATATAGTACACACACACACACACACACACACAGACACACACACACACACACACACACACAGACACACACACACACACACACACACACACACTCAACCCTTCTATTTGTCCTTCACCAGGCGTATTGATCAGGTATGATGGACAGGTGTCGTGTTGCACATTAGCGGGTTGCGGTGGTCTCAGGGATGGATTCAGAGGACATCTTACCGTCCACAGAATTACTTGTTTTGGTTTCAGCTCTGTGGCTGATCTCATCCTCTCTCTCTCTCTCTCTTTGTGCCTCCTCTTGTACCTTCTCCCTTTTCCCTTTCCAAAAACATTTTGTGTCAATATTTACTTTTGCAGTAACCCATCCTAGACCCTTCAAAAAGCTTTCTCCTCTGCTTTTAGTGTTCCTGTATAACATTGTCTATGTCTGTCTCTTAGTTGAGGGACCTGTTCCCAGACGATAGCTCTGGTTAGCATCAGGACAAGGAGGTGACAGCTAGAAGACCAGCCTGTCCCCTTGGGAGAGCTAACTAGCTGGTGATCTCTGTCAGGTCGCAGTATGGAAGCTAAGCTGCAGACTAGGTAACTAGCTGGTGATCTCTGTCGGGCCGCAGTACGGAAGCTAATATGCAGACTAGGTAACTAGCTGGTGATCTCTGTCAGGTCGCAGTATGGAAGCTAAGCTGCAGACTAGGTAACTAGCTGGTGATCTCTGTCAGGTCGCAGTATGGAAGCTAAGCTGCAGACTAGGTAACTAGCTGGTGATCTCTGTCAGGCTGCAGTACGGAAGCTAAGCTGCAGACTAGGTAACTAGCTGGTGATCTCTGTCAGGCCGCAGTACGGAAGCTAAGCTGCAGACTAGGTAACTAGCTGGTGATCTCTGTCAGGTCGCAGTACGGAAGCTAAGCTGCAGACTAGGTAACGAGCTGGTGATCTCTGTCAGGCTGCAGTCCGGAAGCTAAGCTGCAGACTAGATAACGAGCTGGTGATCTCTGTCAGGTCGCAGTATGGAAGCTAAGCTGCAGACTAGGTAACTAGCTGGTGATCTCTGTCAGGCCGCAGTACGGAAGCTAAGCTGCAGACTAGGTAACTAGCTGGTGATCTCTGTCAGGTCGCAGTATGGAAGCTAAGCTGCAGACTAGGTAACTAGCTGGTGATCTCTGTCAGGTCGCAGTATGGAAGCTAAGCTGCAGACTAGGTAACTAGCTGGTGATCTCTGTCAGGCTGCAGTACGGAAGCTAAGCTGCAGACTAGGTAACTAGCTGGTGATCTCTGTCGGGCCGCAGTCCGGAATCTAAGCTGCAGACTAGGTAACGAGCTGGTGATCTCTGTCAGGCCGCAGTACGGAAGCTAAGCTGCAGACTAGGTAACTAGCTGGTGATCTCTGTCAGGTCGCAGTATGGAAGCTAAGCTGCAGACTAGGTAACGAGCTGGTGATCTCTGTCAGGCCGCAGTACGGAAGCTAAGCTGCAGACTAGGTAACGAGCTGGTGATCTCTGTCAGGCTGCAGTCCGGAAGCTAAGCTGCAGACTAGGTAACTAGCTGGTGATCTCTGTCGGGCCGCAGTCCGGAAGCTAAGCTGCAGACTAGGTAACGAGCTGGTGATCTCTGTCAGGCCGCAGTACGGAAGCTAAGCTGCAGACTAGGTAACTAGCTGGTGATCTCTGTCAGGTCGCAGTATGGAAGCTAAGCTGCAGACTAGGTAACGAGCTGGTGATCTCTGTCTGGCCACAGTCCGGAAGCTACAGTTGAAGTCGGAAGTTTACATACACTTAGGTTGGAGTCATTAACATTAGTTTTTCAACCAATCCACACATTTCTTGTAAAGAAACTATAGTTTTGGCAAGTTGGTTAGCACATCTACTTTGTGCATGAAACAGGTAATTTTTCCAACAATTGTTCACAGAGATTATTTCACTTTTTAATTCACTGTATCACAATTCCAGTGGGTCAGACGTTACATACGCTAAGTTGACTGTGCCTTTAAACAGCTTGGAAGATTCCGGAAAATTATGTCATGGCTTTAGAAATATAATTATAGACCTCCACAAGACTGGTTCATCCTTGGGAGCGATTTCCAAACGCCTGAAGGTACCACGTTCATCTATACAAACAATAGTACGCAAGTATAAACACCATGGGACCAAGCAGCCGTCATACCACTCAGGAAGGAGATGCGTTCTGTCTCCTAGAGATGAACATACTTTGGTGCGAAAGGTGCAAATCAATCCCAAAACAACAGCAAAGGACCTTGTGAAGATGCTGGAGGAAACAGGTACAAAAGTATCTATATCCACAGTAAAACTAGTCCTATATTGACATAACCTGAAAGGCCGCTCAGCAAGGAAGAAGCCACTGCTTCAAAACCACCATAAAAAGGCCAGACCACAGTTTGCAACTGCACATGGGGACAAAGATCGTACTTTTTGGAGAAATGTCCTCTGGTCTGAAGAAACTAAAATAGATCATCGTTATGTTTAGAGGAAAAAGGGGGAGGCTTACAAGACGAAGAACACCATCCCAACCGCGAAGCACGGGGGTGGCAGCATCATGTTGTGAGGGTGCTTTGCTGCAGGAGGGACTGGTGCACTTTACAAAATAGATGGCATCATGAGGAAGGGAAATTATGTGGATATATTGAAGCAACATCTCAAGACATCAGTCAGGAAGTTCAAGCTTGGTCACAAATGGGTCTTCCAAATGAACAATTACCCCAAGCATACTTCCAAAGTTGTGGCAAAATGGCTTAAGGACAACACAGTCAAGGTATTGGAGTGGCCATCACAAAGCCCTGACCTCAATCCCGTGGAATATTTGTGGGCAGAACTGAAAAAGCGTGTGCGAGTAAGGAGACCTACAAACCTGACTCAGTTACACCAGCTCTGTCAGAAGGAATGGGTGGGTCAGAAGGGTCAAAACTTATTGTGGGAATCTTGTTGAAGGCTACTTGAAACATTTGATCCAAGTTAAACAATTTGAAGGTAATGCTACCAAATTATATAATAATATTAACCTGAGTAATGTAAACTTCTGACCCACTGGGAATGTGATGAAAGAAATAACAGCTGAAATAAATAATTCTCTCTACTATTATTCTAACATTTCAGATTTTTAATTAAAATAAAGTGATCTAACTGGCCTAAAACAGGGAATTTTTACTAGGATTAAATGTCAGGAATTGTGAAAAACTGAGCTGAAATGTATTTGGCTATGGCGTATGTAAACTTCCGACTTCAACTTTAAATTGCAGACTAGGTAACCAGCTATTTCAGGGGCTACAGATGGAAAAGAGAGGGGCCTGCATAGCCAGGTACTGTGCGTGAGCAACAGTTGGGGACTTAATCAGATTCACTTTAACGGTGCGGCATATGCTCTCCCCTTAAGAGGCCCGATTGCAATTTCCTGTCCATCTATCATCTAATTTTGGGGCTTCATCATGTTTCATTGAAATGTACAGCTGTGTGTCGTCCGCACAGCAATGACAATTGACATTGTGTTTCCGAATGACATCACCAAGAAATAGAATATGTATTGAAAACAATACTGGTCCAAAAACGCAATGGTGGAAAAATTACCACATCTTCATACTTGAGTAAAGTAAAGATACCTTAAAGGAATAAGACGTAAAAGTGAAATTCACCCAGTAAAAAACTAAAAAGTCTAAAAGTATTTGGTTTGAAATGTACTTAAGTATCAAAAGCATAATAATAAATCATTGAACACTTCTTATATTAAGCAAACCAGACAACCTGATTCTCCTGTTTTTTTAAAATATTTTTTAATATATGGATAGCCACAGTTCAACACTCAGACATCATTTACAAAGGAAGTATCTGTTTTTAGGGAGTCCTCCAGATCAGAGGCAGTAGGGATGACCAGGGATGTTCTCTGTTTAGTGAGTCCTCCAGATCAGAGGCAGTAGGGATGACCAGGGATGTTCTCTGTTTAGTGAGTCCTCCAGATCAGAGGCAGTAGGGACGACCAGGGATGTTCTCTGTTTAGTGAGTCCTCCAGATCAGAGGCAGTAGGGATGACCAGGGATGTTCTCTGTTTAGTGAGTCCTCCAGATCAGAGGCAGTAGGGACGACCAGGGATGTTCTCTGTTTAGTGAGTCCTCCAGATCAGAGGCAGTAGGGACGACCAGGGATGTTCTCTGTTTAGTGAGTCCTCCAGATCAGAGGCAGTAGGGATGACCAGGGATGTTCTCTGTTTAGTGAGTCCTCCAGATCAGAGGCAGTAGGGACGACCAGGGATGTTCTCTGTTCAGTGAGTCCACCAGATCAGAGGCAGTAGGGACGACCAGGGATGTTCTCTGTTTAGTGAGTCCTCCAGATCAGAGGCAGTAGGGACGACCAGGGATGTTCTCTGTTTAGTGAGTCTGCCAGATCAGAGGCAGTAGGGACGACCAGGGATGTTCTCTGTTTAGTGAGTCTGCCAGATCAGAGGCAATAGGGACGACCAGGGATGTTCTCTATTTAGGGAGTCCTCCAGATCAGAGGCAGTAGGGATGACCAGGGATGTTCTCTGTTTAGTGAGTCCCCCAGATCAGAGGCAGTAGGGATGACCAGGGATGTTCTCTATTTAGTGAGTCCTCCAGATCAGAGGCAGTAGGGACGACCAGGGATGTTCTCTGTTTAGTGAGTCTGCCAGATCAGAGTCAGTAGGGGCGACCAGGGATGTTCTCTATTTAGGGAGTCCTCCAGATCAGAGGCAGTAGGGGCGACCAGGGATGTTCTCTGTTTAGTGAGTCTGCCAGATCAGAGGCAGTAGGGGCGACCAGGGATATTCTCTATTTAGGGAGTCCTCCAGATCAGAGGCAGTAGGGGCGACCAGGGATGTTCTCTGTTTAGTGAGTCCTCCAGATCAGAGGCAGTAGGGATGACCAGGGATGTTCTCTGTTTAGTGAGTCCTCCAGATCAGAGGCAATAGGGACGACCAGGGATGTTCTCTATTTAGGGAGTCCTCCAGATCAGAGGCAGTAGGGACGACCAGGGATGTTCTCTGTTTAGTGAGTCCCCCAGATCAGAGGCAGTAGGGATGACCAGGGATGTTCTCTATTTAGTGAGTCCTCCAGATCAGAGGCAGTAGGGACGACCAGGGATGTTCTCTGTTTAGTGAGTCTGCCAGATCAGAGGCAGTAGGGGCGACCAGGGATGTTCTCTATTTAGGGAGTCCTCCAGATCAGAGGCAGTAGGGGTGACCAGGGATGTTCTCTGTTTAGTGAGTCTGCCAGATCAGAGGCAGTAGGGGCGACCAGGGATATTCTCTATTTAGGGAGTCCTCCAGATCAGAGGCAGTAGGGGCGACCAGGGATGTTCTCTGTTTAGTGAGTCCTCCAGATCAGAGGCAGTAGGGATGACCAGGGATGTTCTCTGTTTAGTGAGTCCTCCAGATCAGAGGCAGTAGGGGCGACCAGGGATATTCTCTATTTAGGGAGTCCTCCAGATCAGAGGCAGTAGGGATGACCAGGGATGTTCTCTGTTTAGTGAGTCTGCCAGATCAGAGGCAGTAGGGATGACCAGGGATGTTCTCTGTTTAGTGAGTCTGCCAGATCAGAGGCAGTAGGGGCGACCAGGGATGTTCTCTGTTTAGTGAGTCTGCCAGATCAGAGGCAGTAGAGATGACCAGGGATGTTCTCTGTTTAGTGAGTCCTCCAGATCAGAGGCAGTAGGGGCGACCAGGGATGTTCTCTGTTTAGTGAGTCCTCCAGATCAGAGGCAGTAGGGATGACCAGGGATGTTCTCTGTTTAGTGAGTCCTCCAGATCAGAGGCAGTAGGGATGACCAGGGATGTTCTCTGTTTAGTGAGTCTTCCAGATCAGAGGCAGTAGAGATGACAAGGGATGTTCTCTGTTTAGTGAGTCCTCCAGATCAGAGGCAGTAGGGGCGACCAGGGATGTTCTCTGTTTAGTGAGTCCTCCAGATCAGAGGCAGTAGGGATGACCAGGGATGTTCTCTGTTTAGTGAGTCCACCAGATCAGAGGCAGTAGGGATGACCAGGGATGTTCTCTGTTTAGTGAGTCCTCCAGATCAGAGGCAGTAGGGATGACAAGGGATGTTCTCTGTTTAGTGAGTCTGCCAGATCAGAGGCAGTAGGGATGACCAGGGATGTTCTCTGTTTAGTGAGTCCTCCAGATCAGAGGCAGTAGGGATGACCAGGGATGTTCTCTTGATAAGTGGATGAACTAGACAATGTTCCTGCCCTGGTAAGCATTCAAAATGTAACGAGTACTTTTGGGTGTCATGGTAAATGTAGTGGAGTAAAAGTACTTTATTTTTCATAGGAATGTAGTGGAGTAAAAAGTACCATTGATTTGTCAGAGGACCAACCATTCACAGAGACAAACTGATATCTTTCTGACAGATAGGATCTCCACCAGGCCAGAACTATCTAAACCAGCCCAGAACTATCTAAACCAGGCCAGAACTATCTAAACCAGGCCAGAACTTGTTTGAGCGTTTCTATCGCCTGAATGAGGGACACTGGATGAGCATTCTGTTCAAGGGGATTAACACCACTACCTGTATGTACTGAATGAGGGACACTGGATGAGCATTCTGTTCAAGGGGATTAACACCACTACCTGTATGTACTGAATGAGGGACACTGGATGAGCATTCTGTTCAAGGGGATTAACACCACTACCTGTATGTACTGAATGAGGGACACTGGATGAGCATTCTGTTCAAGGGGATTAACACCACTACCTGTATGTACTGAATGAGGGACACTGGATGAGCATTCTGTTCAAGGGGATTAACACCACTACCTGTATGTACTGAATGAGGGACACTGGATGAGCATTCTGTTCAAGGGGATTAACACCACTACCTGTATGTACTGAATGAGGGACACTGGATGAGCATTCTGTTCAAGGGGATTAACACCACTACCTGTATGTACTGAATGAGGGACACTGGATGAGCATTCTGTTCAAGGGGATTAACACCACTACCTGTATGTACTGAATGAGGGACACTGGATGAGCATTCTGTTCAAGGGGATTAACACCACTACCTGTATGTACTGAATGATGGACACTGGATGAGCATTCTGTTCAAGGGGATTAACACCACTACCTGTATGTACTGAATGAGGGACACTGGATGAGCATTCTGTTCAAGGGGATTAACACCACTACCTGTATGTACTGAATGAGGGACACTGGATGAGCATTCTGTTCAAGGGGATTAACACCACTACCTGTATGTACTGAATGAGGGACACCGGATGAGCATTCTGTTCAAGGGGATTAACACCACTACCTGTATGTACTGAATGAGGGACACTGGATGAGCATTCTGTTCAAGGGGATTAACACCACTACCTGTATGTACTGAATGAGGGACACTGGATGAGCATTCTGTTCAAGGGGATTAACACCACTACCTGTATGTACTGAATGAGGGACACTGGATGAGCATTCTGTTCAAGGGGATTAACACCACTACCTGTATGTACTGAATGAGGGACACTGGATGAGCATTCTGTTCAAGGGGATTAACACCACTACCTGTATGTACTGAATGAGGGACACTGGATGAGCATTCTGTTCAAGGGGATTAACACCACTACCTGTATGTACTGAATGAGGGACACTGGATGAGCATTCTGTTCAAGGGGATTAACACCACTACCTGTATGTACTGAATGAGGGACACTGGATGAGCATTCTGTTCAAGGGGATTAACACCACTACCTGTATGTACTGAATGAGGGACACTGGATGAGCATTCTGTTCAAGGGGATTAACACCACTACCTGTATGTACTGAATGAGGGACACTGGATGAGCATTCTGTTCAAGGGGATTAACACCACTACCTGTATGTACTGAATGAGGGACACTGGATGAGCATTCTGTTCAAGGGGATTAACACCACTACCTGTATGTACTGAATGAGGGACACTGGATGAGCATTCTGTTCAAGGGGATTAACACCACTACCTGTATGTACTGAATGAGGGACACTGGATGAGCATTCTGTTCAAGGGGATTAACACCACTACCTGTATGTACTGAATGAGGGACACTGGATGAGCATTCTGTTCAAGGGGATTAACACCACTACCTGTATGTACTGAATGAGGGACACTGGATGAGCATTCTGTTCAAGGGGATTAACACCACTACCTGTATGTACTGAATGAGGGACACTGGATGAGCATTCTGTTCAAGGGGATTAACACCACTACCTGTATGTACTGAATGAGGGACACTGGATGAGCATTCTGTTCAAGGGGATTAACACCACTACCTGTATGTACTGAATGAGGGACACTGGATGAGCATTCTGTTCAAGGGGATTAACACCACTACCTGTATGTACTGAATGAGGGACACTGGATGAGCATTCTGTTCAAGGGGATTAACACCTCTACCTGTATGTACTGAATGAGGGACACTGGATGAGCATTCTGTTCAAGGGGATTAACACCACTACCTGTATGTACTGAATGAGGGACACTGGATGAGCATTCTGTTCAAGGGGATTAACACCACTACCTGTATGTACTGAATGAGGGACACTGGATGAGCATTCTGTTCAAGGGGATTAACACCACTACCTGTATGTACTGAATGAGGGACACTGGATGAGCATTCTGTTCAAGGGGATTAACACCACTACCTGTATGTACTGAATGAGGGACACTGGATGAGCATTCTGTTCAAGGGGATTAACACCACTACCTGTATGTACTGAATGAGGGACACTGGATGAGCATTCTGTTCAAGGGGATTAACACCACTACCTGTATGTACTGAATGAGGGACACTGGATGAGCATTCTGTTCAAGGGGATTAACACCACTACCTGTATGTACTGAATGAGGGACACTGGATGAGCATTCTGTTCAAGGGGATTAACACCACTACCTGTATGTACTGAATGAGGGACACTGGATGAGCATTCTGTTCAAGGGGATTAACACCACTACCTGTATGTACTGAATGAGGGACACTGGATGAGCATTCTGTTCAAGGGGATTAACACCACTACCTGTATGTACTGAATGAGGGACACTGGATGAGCATTCTGTTCAAGGGGATTAACACCACTACCTGTATGTACTGAATGAGGGACACTGGATGAGCATTCTGTTCAAGGGGATTAACACCACTACCTGTATGTACTGAATGAGGGACACTGGATGAGCATTCTGTTCAAGGGGATTAACACCACTACCTGTATGTCCTGAATGAGGGACACTGGATGAGCATTCTGTTCAAGGGGATTAACACCACTACCTGTATGTCCTGGCGGTCACAGAGAGTGTTTCATCCTTTCACTTATATTACCCGTGCGTCACGATTGCATCTGAAGCCGAGCTTTTGCAACTTGGCTATTTTCACGATAAGGCGATGGTTCTCCTGTATATGAAGAGTACAGTGACTGTAATTAGAATTAATAAAGGTACTTTGCCTTTTTTTCGGGTCGGAGGAGGCCCTGCAGATCTACAGTCCAGATAAAGAGTCCGGGGTGAAAAAGTGGATTTAAAAAAAGTTGTGTGTGAGGACAAAACTAAGATTTTGGTAAAACTTGTTAAAAACCGAGTTTTATTAAATAGTTATTTAGAGTAAAAAGCAGAAATGGTTTGGCAGGTAGCCAAGGAGCAACAAAACAGTACCTCAGTACGGATACAACGTGGAAGTACGGTGAGGTTTGGACTGTCAGTCAAACAGGCCAGAGAAAGACAAGCCTCAGGCCTACGTGTCAACAGGAATCATTTCTGCTCTCGTTGATGCAGAGTGGCTAGATGGATGCCTTGACTAGAACGAAGCAAGGTAGCTAACCCACACACACACACACGCACACACACACACACATGCACGCACGCACGCACGCACGCACGCACACGCGCACACACACACACACACACACACACACACACACACACACACACACACACACACACACACACACACACACACACACACACACACACACAGGCTCGTTCTGTAGCTATGGCTGTAGGGCTACAAGAGTGAATTCCTAAATGGCACTTTACTCCCTACATATATTCTATTCCCTTTGGGCCCTGGTCAAGTAGTGTACTATATAGGGAATAGGGCTCTATAGGGCTCTGGTCTAAAGTAGTGCACTATATAGGGAATAGGATTATATAGGGCTCTGGTCTAAAGTAGTGCACGATATAGGGAATGTGGTTCTATAGGGCTCTGGTCTAAAGTAGTGCACTATATAGGGAATAGGATTATATAGGGCTCTGGTCTAAAGTAGTGCACGATATAGGGAATGTGGTTCTATAGGGCTCTGGTCTAAAGTAGTGCACTATATAGGGAATAGGATTATATAGGGCTCTGGTCTAAAGTAGTGCACTATATAGGGAATAGGATTATATAGGGCTCTGGTCTAAAGTAGTGCACGATATAGGGAATGTGTTTCTATAGGGCTCTGGTCTAAAGTAGTGCACTATATAGGGAATAGGATTATATAGGGCTCTGGTCTAAAG
Organism: Oncorhynchus mykiss; assembly: GCF_013265735.2. Lineage (NCBI taxonomy): Eukaryota > Metazoa > Chordata > Actinopteri > Salmoniformes > Salmonidae > Oncorhynchus > Oncorhynchus mykiss. The sequence goes on along the minus strand of NC_048582.1, from coordinate 4,397,687 downwards.
TAGTGCACTTCATAGGGAATAGGGTTCTATAGGACTCTGGTCTAAAGTAGTGTACTATATAGGGAATAGGGCTCTATAGGGCTCTGGTCTAAAGTAGTGTACTATATAGGGGCGGCAGGGTAGCCTAGTGGTTAGAGCGTTGGACTAGTAACCGGAAGGTTGCGAGTTCAAACCCCCGAGCTGACAAGGTACAAATCAGTCCTTCTGCCCCTGAACAGGCAGTTAACCCACACTTCCTAGGCCGTCATTGAAAATAAGAATTTGTTCTTAACTGACTTGCCTGGTTAAATAAAATAGGGAATGTGCACTATATAGGGAAAATGGTTCCATTTGGGACACAGTAAAATGTATTATTAAATATATTTGTATACATTATTATTTCTGACAAGATCGATGTCAATAGTTGATTGTTTAACTAAAGGTTGTATCTTTGTTCTGACATGATATCCTCTCCGCAGGGCAGAGCCTTACTCCCTTTCCCATAGACTGAAAACATCTCATCTAAATCCATAGCTCCAGCCTTTTAATTATTTAAAAACCCGGAAGGGATTGCATGTAATATTTAAACACATTCAGGCATTCTGCAGATGAGGAAAATAAGGCAAAAATAGCATAAGATTGAGAGACTGAGAGGTAGCTGTTATTTCACCCCCCCAAAAAATGTAATGAACAGTTTGTTGATCGTTTTCTTATTCAATATTAAACAAGGTTTTAATTTGTTATTCCATTTGTTCCACTATTAATTAAGCAGCAATTGCTTGTGATGTATTGTCAGGTACATGTACTGCATCCATCCATCCATCCATCCTCTATCTCTATCTATCAGTTACATGTAGTGCCTCATCCATCCATCCTCTATCTCTATCTATCAGTTACATGTACTGCATCCATCCATCCATCCATCCATCCATCCATCCATCCATCCATCCATCCATCCTCTATCTCTATCTATCAGGTTCATGTACTGCCTCATTCATCCATCCTCTATCTCTATCTATCAGGTACATGTACTGCCTCATCCATCCTCTATCTCTATCTATCAGGTACATGTACTGCCTCATCCATCCTCTATCTCTATCTATCAGGTACATGTACTGCATCCATCCATCCATCCATCCATCCATCCATCCATCCTCTATCTCTATCTATCAGGTACATGTACTGCCTCATCCATCCTCTATCTCTATCTATCAGGTACATGTACTGCATCCATCCATCCATCCATCCATCCTCTATCTCTATCTATCAGGTACATGTACTGCCTCATCCATCCTCTATCTCTATCTATCAGTTACATGTACTGCATCCATCCATCCATCCATCCATCCATCCATCCTCTATCTCTATCTAACAGTTACATGTACTGCAGTCATCCATCCATCCATCCATCCATCCATCCATCCATCCATCCTCTATCTCTATCTATCAGGTACATGTACTGCATCCATCCATCCATCCATCCATCCATCCTCCATCCTCTATCTCTATCTGTCAGGTACATGTACTGCCTAATCCATCCTCTATCTCTATCTATCAGGTACATGTACTGCATCCATCCATCCATCCATCCTCTATCTCTATCTGTCAGGTACATGTACTGCAGTCATCCATCCATCCATCCATCCATCCATCCATCCATCCATCCATCCTCTATCTCTATCTATCAGTTACATGTACTGCATCCATCCATCCATCCATCCATCCATCCATCCATCCTCCATCCTCTATCTCTATCTATCAGTTACATGTACTGCATCCATCCATCCATCCATCCATCCATCCATCCATCCATCCTCTATCTCTATCTGTCAGTTACATGTACTGCAGTCATCCATCCATCCATCCATCCATCCATCCATCCATCCATCCTCTATCTATCAGTTACATGTACTGCATCCATCCATCCATCCATCCTCCATCCTCTATCTCTATCTATCAGTTACATGTACTGCATCCATCCATCCTCTATCTCTATCTATCAGGTACATGTACTGCATTCATCCTCTATCTCTATCTATCAGTTACATGTACTGCATCCATCCATCCATCCATCCTCTATCTCTATCTATCAGTTACATGTACTGCATCCATCCATCCATCCATCCATCCATCCTCTATCTCTATCTATCAGTTACATGTACTGCATCCATCCATCCATCCATCCATCCTCCATCCTCTATCTCTATCTATCAGGTACATGTACTGCATCCATCCATCCTCTATCTCTATCTATCAGTTACATGTACTGCCTCATCCATCCTCTATCTCTATCTATCAGTTACATGTAGTGCCTAATCCATCCATCCATCCATCCTCTATCTCTATCTATCAGTTACATGTACTGCAGTCATCCATCCATCCATCCATCCATCCATCCATCCATCCTCTATCTCTATCTATCAGTTACATGTACTGCATCCATCCATCCATCCATCCATCCATCCATCCATCCTCTATCTCTATCTATCAGGTACATGTACTGCCTCATCCATCCTCTATCTCTATCTATCAGGTACATGTACTGCATCCATCCATCCATCCATCCATCCATCCATCCATCCTCTATCTCTATCTATCAGTTACATGTACTGCCTCATCCATCCTCTATCTCTATCTATCAGTTACATGTACTGCATCCATCCATCCATCCATCCATCCATCCATCCATCCTCTATCTCTATCTATCAGGTACATGTACTGCCTCATCCATCCTCTATCTCTATCTATCAGTTACATGTACTGCCTCATCCATCCTCTATCTCTATCTATCAGTTACATGTACTGCCTCATCCATCCTCTATCTCTATCTATCAGTTACATGTACTGCATCCATCCATCCATCCATCCATCCTCTATCTCTATCTATCAGGTACATGTACTGCATCCATCCATCCATCCATCCATCCTCTATCTCTATCTAACAGTTACATGTACTGCAGTCATCCATCCATCCATCCATCCATCCATCCATCCATCCTCTATCTCTATCTAACAGTTACATGTACTGCATCCATCCATCCATCCATCCATCCATCCATCCATCCATCCATCCTCTATCTCTATCTGTCAGTTACATGTACTGCAGTCATCCATCCTCTATCTGTCAGGTACATGTAGTGCCTCATCCATTCTCTATCTCTATCTATCAGGTCCATGTACTGCCTCATTCATCCTCTATCTCTATCTATCAGGTAAATGTACTGCCTAATCCATCCTCTATCTCTATCTGTCAGGTACATGTAGTGCCTCATCCATCCTCTATCTCTATCTATCAGGTTAATGTACTGCCTCATCCATCCTCTATCTCTATCTATCAGGTTAATGTACTGCCTCATCCATCCTCTATCTCTATCTATCAGGTTCATGTACTGCCTCATCCATCCTCTATCTCTATCTATCAGGTACATGTACTGCCTAATCCATCCTCTATCTCTATCTATCAGGTACATGTACTGCCTCATCCATCCTCTATCTCTATCTATCAGGTACATGTACTGCCTCATCCATCCTAAAGTATAAATAATTTCAAATGCATAGACAATAATATCCACGGTCTGTTCCAGAGTCTAATCCACAGTTTGATCCACAGTCTGATCCACAGTCTGAACCACAGCCTGATCCACAGCATGGTCCACAGTCTGTTCCACAGTCTGTTCCACGGTCTGTTCCACGGTCTGATCCACAGTCTGATCCACAGTCTGATCCACAGTCTGATCCACAGTCTGATCCACAGTCTGATCCACAGTTTGAACCACAGCATGATCCACAGCATAATGCACAGCATGGTCCACAGTCTGTTCCACAGTCTGATCCACGGTCTAATCCACAGTCTGTCTAATCCACAGTCTGATCCACAGTCTAATCCAGTCTGATCCACAGTCTGACCCACAGTCTGATCCACAGAGTTTTTAAACCTAATCTGTATACCAGAGGAGGCTGGTGGGAAAAGCTAGACATGTGCTTTCCATGTGTTTAATGTGTTTTATACGGTTACATTGATTCCATTCCAGCCAATACAATGAGCCCGTCCTCCTATAGCTCCTCCCTCCAGCCTCCTCTGGTGGATACCACGGGAAGTGGCAGCACAGAATTATCAGCCTTACACAACTAGCTGGCCTCCATATGTAAATGTTATATCTTTCTACCAGAGATATTATAAGGTTAGTTCATTACATAAGAGTTATGAGGAGAGGGAACCAGATCAACCCTGTTAAACTTCATGGCTCCATCTCCTACTCTATTTCACTCTCTCAATCCCCCTCTCTCTCTCTATATATACTCTCTCAATCCCCCTCTCTCTCTATATATATATTCTCTCTCTCTCTCTCTCTCTCTCTCTCTCTTTCCATCTCTCTTGCCCTCTCTCTCTTTTTCTCTCTCTGTCTCGCGCCCTCTCTCTCTTTCTTTCACTCCCTCTCATGTGTTTTCTATAAAAGCCCTTCTATCATTCAAGGCATCACAAAGAGCATGTTAAATGGACCTGCCTGTCGTCGCCTGTCGTCTTTGATACGTACAGGCTATTACATTACTAACCACAGGCAGGAAGATGTTCACTACGACCATGTTTGGTAAGATGGTGTTTAGCGGTTATCCCCCAGAAACAAACAGACTGAAAAGAAAGGAAGGGAAGGGAGAGAGGAGGATGTTGTTGGACAAACACTGGAGTCCATCTGATGTCTTTTCAAATAAAACATTTCTGTGGACTGAAGGAACATACATGAATAAATTATAACTCAGCTGTTTAACTGTAAATAGCTAGCATCAATATAGTATATCTCAGCTGTTTAACTGTATATAGCTAGCATCAATATAGTATATCTCAGCTGTTTAACTGTATATAGCTAGCATCAATATAGTATATCTCAGCTGTTTAACTGTATATAGCTAGCATCAATATAGTGTATCTCAGCTGTTTAACTGTATATAGCTAGCATCAATATAGCATATCTCAGCTGTTTAACTGTATATAGCTAGCATCAATATAGTATATATCAGCTGTTTAACTGTATATAGCTAGCATCAATATAGTATATCTCAGCTGTTTAACTGTATATAGCTAGCATCAATATAGTATATATCATCTGTTTAACTGTAAATAGCTAGCATCAATATAGTATATCTCAACTGTTTAACTGTAAATAGCTAGCTACAATTCAATTTAGTATATCTCAGCTGCTTAACTGTATATAGCTAGCATCAATATAGTATATCTCAACTGTTTAATTGTATAGAATTGTAGATAAAGGCTTAGTGTCGTTATCCTCGTAATGGGAGGGTGTTGGAGTCCTGAAAACAGGGGATGCAGTCACTTTCGCCCCTGTCTTTGTTTTGGTTTTTGTTCTACAGTTCTAACAATAACAAAGCTGTTGTTTTGGTAAACAGCTACGGGTATAAGGGCACAAGGCAGAGACCCAGAGGCAGACACGGGAGGCAGACACGGGAGGCAGACACGGGAGGCAGACACGGGAGGCAGACACGGGAGGCAGACACGGGATGCAGACACGGGAGGCAGACCCAGAGGCAGACCCGGGAGGCAGACACGGGAGTCAGACACGGGAGGCAGACACGGGAGGCAGAGACCCAGAGGCAGACACGGGAGGCAGACACGGGAGGCAGAGACCCAGAGGCAGACACGGGAGGCAGACACGGGAGGCAGACACGGGAGGCAGAGACCCAGAGGCAGACACGGGAGGCAGACACGGGAGGCAGACACGGGAGGCAGACACGGGAGGCAGACACGGGAGGCAGAGACGGGAAGCAGACACGGGAGGCAGACACGAGAGGCAGAGACGGGAGGCAGGTGGTTTGAGTCTTTTGATATTTATTAAGAGGCCAGGAGGTACAGTCTGGCAGGCAGGTACAGAGTCCAGGAGGTACAGTCTGGCAGGCAGGTACAGAGGCCAGGAGGTACAGTCTGGCAGGCAGGTACAGAAGCCAGGAGGTACAGTCTGGCAGGCAGGTACAGAGGCCAGGAGGTACAGTCTGGCAGGCAGGTACAGAGTCCAGGAGGTACAGTCTGGCAGGAAGGTACAGAAGCCAGGAGGTACAGAGGCCAGGAGGTACAGAGGCCAGGAGGTACAGTCTGGCAGGCAGGTACAGAGGCCAGGAGGTACAGTCTGGCAGGCAGGTACAGAGGCCAGGAGGTACAGTCTGGCAGGCAGGCTCGAGGTCAAGGCAGGTAAAACGGTCTGGCAGACAGGCTCGAGGTCAAGGCAGGCAGAATGGTGGTGGACAGCTAGAAGGTCAAAACCAGTTCAGAGTCCAAGAGGTACAGTCTGGCAGGCAGGCAGAATGGTCGTGGACAGGGTAAAAGGTCAAACCCAGTTCAGAGACCAGGAGGTACAGTCTGGCAGACAGGCTCGTGGTCAGGGCAGGTAAAACGGTCTGGCAGGCGGGTACAGAGTCCAGAAAACAGGCAAGGGTCAAAACCAGCAGGACTAGCAAAAATAGAATAGAAAAGGCAGGAGTACGGGGAAAAACACGCTGGTTGACTTGTAACATACAAGAAGAACTGACACAGACAGACAGACATCACAGGTTTAAATACCCAGGGGACAATGGGGAAGATGGGTGATACCTGGAGGAGGGTGGAGACGAGCACAAGGATAGATGAACCAGATCAGGGTGTGACAACGGGATGGGCTTGGAGAAATGTAACCACTCTCACATTCATATCCTGAGTTTATGGATGCGGGGACTGACCATCCATGATATCAAAATTATCATTTTAGTCATTTAAATAAAAAAAATCATTTTAACCATGTTTTTAAAATTATAATTTTTGTCATTTTTTTTTATTTATCTTTTTTAATCATGTTTTGAAAGCTGTGTAATGTCTGTTTCAAATGACGTTGTTTACAAACTTTGCCGTAAAACAAGCTTGTATTTTGGGTTCTGACGGGGTAAGACAGTTGAACTGAGTTCATGAGGCATCTACAAGTTATAATCAATCGCAGATTGCCCATTTAAACAAAACATTTTTATCTGAGCAGTTCTATTAGTAGAACAGAAAATATTTTTTCAATGTTTTGTAGAATACAACATAGATCAGTATTTTGATAATTTATTTTATCCAGATTTTGTTGCTCATCTTTACCAAGGGTGTCAATAATTTTAGAGATGACAGTATACGATATTCACATCTGGAGAGATTGGTTTATGTCTTTATGTCCCAACGTCAGACACCGACCTGCAGTAAGTCACGCATGACATCGATGCATGAGAATAGAGAGAGAACAGTCTCTCATGTCCAAAGCACATTCATTGAATCCCTGACGGGCACTGTTGACACTACTCCTTGTAGCAGGCTTGTTTAGCCGTTAAGCCTCTTATCACCTGCAGCACAGGTTGAAACAAACACATAGAATCTCACTTGTTCTGTAGTCCGACTGACCAGCGTTCTGTCAATAATTGAACCGGCTTCTAGAACACTCACAGCATTCTGAAATCCGATCAAGGAACATTGTGATTTCTCTGGGACCTATTAAAAAACAGTCGGACTCCACACTAACAAACTATAGACACGCAAAAAACAGACTATAGACACCTAACCAACAGACTATAGACTCCTAACCAACAGACTATAGACTCCTAACCAACAGGCTATAGACTCCTGACCAACAGACTATAGACTCCTAACCAACAGACTATAGACTCCTAACCAACAGACTATAGACTCCTAACAAGCAGGCTATAGACTCCTAACCAACAGACTACAGACTCCTAACCAACAGGCTACAGACTCCTAACCAACTGACCATAGACTCCTAACCAATAGACTATAGACTCCTAACCTACAGACTCCTAACAAGCAGGCTATAGACTCCTAACCAACAGACTATAGACTCCTGACCAGCAGGCTATAGACTAAAACCAACAGACTATAGACTCATAACCAACAGACTATATAGACTCCTAACCAACAGGCTATAGACTTCTAACCAACAGACTATAGACCCCTAACCAACAGACTATAGACTCCTAACCAACAGACTATAGACTCCTAACCAACAGACTATAGCCTCCAACAGACTATAGACTCCTAACCAACAGACTATAGACTCCTAACCAACAGACTATAGACTCCTAACCAACAGACTATAGACTCCTAACCAACAGACTATAGACTCCTAACCAACAGACTATAGACTCCTAACCAACAGACTATAGACTCCTAACCAACAGACTATAGACTCCTAACCAACAGACTATAGACTCCTAACCAACAGACTACAGACCCCTAACCAACAGACTACAGACTCCTAACCAACAGACTATAGACTCCTAACCAACAGACTATAGACTCCTAACCAACAGACTACAGACTCCTGACCAACAGACTATAGACTCCTAACCAACAGACTATAGACTCCTGACCAACAGACTATAGACTCCTAACAAGCAGGCTATAGACTCCTAACCAACAGACTACAGACTCCAACAGACTATAGACTCCTAACCAACAGACTATAGACTCCTGACCAACAGACTATAGACTCCTAACAAGCAGGCTATAGACTCCTAACCAACAGACTACAGACTCCTAACCAACAGGCTATAGACTCCTAACCAACAGACTATAGACTCCTAACCAACAGACTATAGACTCCTAACCAACAGACTATAGACTCCTAACAAGCAGACTACAGACTCCTAACCAACAGGCTATAGACTCCTAACCAACAGACTATAGACTCCTAACCAACAGACTATAGACTCCTAACCAACAGATGCTGCCTTCTCCTTCTCTTCACTTTTCTGTCCACCATTTTAGATGCTGCCTTCTCCTTCTCTTCACTTTTCTGTCCACCATTTTAGATGCTGCCTTCTCCTTCTCTTCACTTTTCTGTCCACCATTTTAGATGCTGCCTTCTCCTTCTCTTCACTTTTCTGTCCACCATTTTAGATGCTGCCTTCTCCTTCTCTTCACTTTTCTGTCCACCATTTTAGATGCTGCCTTCTCCTTCTCTTCACTTTTCTCTCCACCATTTTAGATGCTGCCTTCTCCTTCTCTTCACTTTTCTGTCCACCATTTTAGATGCTGCCTTCTCCTTCCTTCACTTTTCTGTCCACCATTTTAGATGCTGCCTTCTCCTTCTCTTCACTTTTCTGTCCACCATTTTAGATGCTGCCTTCTCCTTCTCTTCACTGTTACTCCTCTTCTTCCCGCTCCTCTGTCGTCTTACAGGCTTTGTCCCACATTGCACCCTGTCGGCACTGTGGGCATCTGGTCACAAGTACTGTACTGTCTAGGGAATAGAATGCAGTTCGGGAGGAAACCTTACGTCTCCATGCCGGGCAGAGACGGCCATCGATCTTCATGAGGTGTGTGATACACATGGTTTCCCCTCTGGTGCTACCTGCTCCGTCAGGAGATTGGAGGCCGTCGGATGACTGATCAGACTGATAAAGCTTCTCTCTCATCTCACTGACAACGCCTTTTCATCCCGTCTCTCCCCCCCGCCCCCCCCCACCCTGCCTGATTCTCCTTTCGACACGCTAGCTTTACGTGGGCCTAACATACTATAGAAATAGGATTCAACCCTTCAAGAGTCACATGGACCTATAACACTGTACTTGTCTGTCTCTATGTGGTCCTGTAGAAGACTACTGTAAAATTGACTGTGTCTGTCTCTATGTTGACAACATACTGCTGTGGATGAAGGGGTGTCTACATACTGCTGTATATATAGTGTATGAAGGGGTGTCCTCATACTGCTGTATATATAGTGGATGAAGAGGGGTCCTCATACTGCTGTATATATAGTGGATGAAGGGGTGTCCTCATACTGCTGTATATATAGTGGATGAAGGGGTGTCCTCATACTGCTGTATACAGTGCCTTGCGAAAGTATTCGGCCCCCTTGAACTTTGCGACCTTTTGCCACATTTCAGGCTTCAAACATAAAGATATAAAACTGTATTTTTTTGTGAAGAATCAACAACAAGTGGGACACAATCATGAAGTGGAACAACATTTATTGGATATTTCAAACTTTTTTAACAAATCAAAAACTGAAAAATTGGGCGTGCAAAATTATTCAGCCCCCTTAAGTTAATACTTTGTAGGGCCACCTTTTGCTGCGATTACAGCTGTAAGTCGCTTGGGGTATGTCTCTATCAGTTTTGCACATCGAGAGACTGAACATTTTTCCCATTCCTCCTTGCAAAACAGCTCGAGCTCAGTGAGGTTGGATGGAGAGCATTCGTGAACAGCAGTTTTCAGTTCTTTCCACAGATTCTCGATTGGATTCAGGTCTGGACTTTGACTTGGCCATTCTAACACCTGGATATGTTTATTTTTGAACCATTCCATTGTAGATTTTGCTTTATGTTTTGGATCATTGTCTTGTTGGAAGACAAATCTCCGTCCCAGTCTCAGGTCTTTTGCAGACTCCATCAGGTTTTCTTCCAGAATGGTCCTGTATTTGGCTCCATCCATCTTCCCATCAATTTTAACCATCTTCCCTGTCCCTGCTGAAGAAAAGCAGGCCCAAACCATGATGCTGCCACCACCATGTTTGACAGTGGGGATGGTGTGTTCAGCTGTGTTGCTTTTACGCCAAACATAACGTTTTGCATTGTTGCCAAAAAGTTCAATTTTGGTTTCATCTGACCAGAGCACCTTCTTCCACATGTTTGGTGTGTCTCCCAGGTGGCTTGTGGCAAACTTTAAACAACACTTTTTATGGATATCTTTAAGAAATGGCTTTCTTCTTGCCACTCTTCCATAAAGGCCAGATTTGTGCAATATACGACTGATTGTTGTCCTATGGACAGAGTCTCCCACCTCAGCTGTAGATCTCTGCAGTTCATCCAGAGTGATCATGGGCCTCTTGGCTGCATCTCTGATCAGTCTTCTCCTTGTATGAGCTGAAAGTTTAGAGGGACGGCCAGGTCTTGGTAGATTTGCAGTGGTCTGATACTCCTTCCATTTCAATATTATCGCTTGCACAGTGCTCCTTGGGATGTTTAAAGCTTGGGAAATCTTTTTGTATCCAAATCCGGCTTTAAACTTCTTCACAACAGTATCTCGGACCTGCCTGGTGTGTTCCTTGTTCTTCAAGATGCTCTCTGCGCTTTTAACGGACCTCTGAGACAATCACAGTGCAGGTGCATTTATACGGAGACTTGATTACACACAGGTGGATTGTATTTATCATCATTAGCCATTTAGGTCAACATTGGATCATTCAGAGATCCTCACTGAACTTCTGGAGAGAGTTTGCTGCACTGAAAGTAAAGGGGCTGAATAATTTTGCACGCCCAATTTTTCAGTTTTTGATTTGTTAAAAAAGTTTGAAATATCCAATAAATGTCGTTCCACTTCATGATTGTGTCCCACTTGTTGTTGATTCTTCACAAAAAAATAAAGTTTTATATCTTTATGTTTGAAGCCTGAAATGTGGCAAAAGGTCGCAAAGTTCAAGGGGGCCGAATACTTTCGCAAGGCACTGTATATAGTGGATGAAGGGGTGTCCTGTATATATAGTGGATGAAGGGGTGTCCACATACTGCTGTATATATAGTGGATGAAGAGGTGTCAAATCTGGGTGACAGATCAGCCGGTGTGCCCTTGAGCAAGGCACTTCACCCTAATTGCTCCTGTCGGCCGCTCTGGATAAGAGTGTCTGCTAAATGACTCAAATGTGAAAAAGTAAATGTGATTCATTTATCTGGGACGTTAGACATCGTGGCTGAACAGAAGGTACGTTGTTGTCATTTATCTGGGACGTTAGACATCATGGCTGAACAGAAGGTACATTTTCCAGTGTAAGACAAAAGTCATCCTCAATTATTCACCTAATTCATATTCAGGATATCAATTCAGCTTGATTCATTTCCAATAGGAATGAAACCTCCTCTAACAACACACCACAAAGTACAGGAGACAGTAGATGGTAGCCTCCTCTAACAACACACCACAAAGTACAGGAGACAGTAGATGGTAACCTCCTCTAACAACACAGCCCAAAGTACAGGAGACAGTAGATGGTAACCTCCTCTAACAACACACCACAAAGGACAGGAGACAGTAGATGGTAACCTCCTCTAACAACACAGCCCAAAGGACAGGAGACAGTAGATGGTAACCTCCTCTAACAACACAGCCCAAAGGACAGGAGACAGTAGATGGTAACCTCCTCTAACAACACAGCCCAAAGGACAGGAGACAGTAGATGGTAACCTCCTCTAACAACACAGCCCAAAGGACAGGAGACAGTAGATGGTAACCTCCTCTAACAACACAGCCCAAAGGACAGGAGACAGTAGATGGTAACCTCCTCTAACAACACAGCCCAAAGGACAGGAGACAGTAGATGGTAACCTCCTCTAACAACACACCACAAAGTACAGGAGACAGTAGTAGATGATAACCTCCTCTAACAACACAGCCCAAAGGACCGGAGTCAGTAGATGGTAAACTAATCCAGGAGACAGTAGATGTTAATTTACTCCAGGAGACAGAAGATGTTAATTTACTCCAGGAGACAGTAGATGTTAATTTACTCCAGGAGACAGTAGATGTTAACCTACTCCAGGAGACACTAGATGTTAATTTACTCCAGGAGACATTTGATATTAACCTAATCCAGGAGACAGTAGATGTTAACCTAATCCAGGAGACAGTAGATGTTAACCTAATCCAGGAGACAGTAGATGTTAACCTAATCCAGGAGACAGTAGATGTTAACCTAATCCAGGAGACAGTAGATGTTAACCTAATCCAGGAGACAGTAGATGTTAACCTAATCCAGGAGACAGTAGATGTTAACCTACTCCAGGAGACAGTAGATGTTAATCTACTCCAGGAGACAGTAGATGTTAACCTAATCCAGGAGACAGTAGATGTTAACCTAATCCAGGAGACAGTAGATGTTAACCTAATCCAGGAGACAGTAGATGTTAACCTAATCCAGAAGACAGTAGATGGTAACCTAATCCAGGAGACAGTAGATGTTAACCTAATCCAGGAGACAGTAGATGTTAACCTACTCCAGGAGACAGTAGATGTTAACCTAATCCAGGAGACAGTAGATGTTAACCTAATGCATTAGTTAGTGGATTGTAAAAAATGAAATAACTTTGTGGTACTTCAAGCTCTTGATGGATTAATTAAAATAGCCAATCATCAGTCCTTGGTGTATTTACAGCTCTTGATGGATTAATTAAAATAGCCCAAATCAGTCCTTGGTGTATTTACAGCTCTTGATGGATTAATTAAAATAGCCAATCATCAGTCCTTGGTGTATTTAAAGGTCTTGATGGATTAATTAAAATAGCCCAAATCAGTCCTTGGTGTATTTACAGCTCTTGATGGATTAATTAAAATAGCCAATCATCAGTCCTCGGTGTATTTACAGCTCTTGATGGATTAATTAAAATAGCCAATCATCAGTCCTCGGTGTATTTACAGCTCTTGATGGATTAATTAAAATAGCCAATCATCAGTCCTCGGTGTATTTACAGAGAACCAAAGGAAGACGTGTCCGACAATGAAAGCAATTAGAGACGAAGAAGAAAACAGACGTTTGCTTTAAGGAGACATCTGCTTGTAATGGTGCTTGTAGTCCGCTTTAATGGCGTCTCTGCAGTGGGACTATATATATATATATATAACTTCACATCTATGGTCATGTCAACGGATCTTTAGAAGAGTTTTGTTTCTTCAAGACCAGAGAGCATTTATGAAATCATAGGAGTGTGTGTTGTTTTCGGATTAGTGCCAAAAAACAAAACAAACACATCTTGTTGTTGAGGTGACAGTGTGTTGTTGTGATTTACAAAAAAATAATAATATCTAAACCGATCTTGAAGAAGCTTTGAACTGACGGTTACCCCAACGTACAAAAGTGTCTTCTCTCTTAGTGTCAAAAAACAAGCAATACAAAAGTGTCAGATTCACATTGGAATGAAACTTCATGAACCACATGGTAGGGTTAATATCACAGTAGAGCAGGATCATGTCTATAATATGAACCACATGGTAGGGTGAATATCACAGTAGAGCAGGATCATGTCTATAATATGAACCACATGGTAGGGTGAATATCACAGTAGAGCAGGATCATGTCTATAATATGAACCACATGGTAGGGTGAATATCACAGTAGAGCAGGATCATGTCTATAATATGAACCACATGGTAGGGTGAATATCACAGTAGAGCAGGATCATGTCTATAATATGAACCACATGGTAGGGTGAATATCACAGTAGAGCAGGATCATAGAGAAGTCCATCATGTCTATATTATGAACCACATCGTAGGGTGAATATCACAGTAGAGCAGGATCATGTCTATAATATGAACCACATGGTAGGGTGAATATCACAGTAGAGCAGGATCATGTCTATAGTATGAACCACATGGTAGGGTGAATATCACAGTAGAGCAGGATCATGTCTATAATGTGAACCACATGGTAGGATGAATATCACAGTAGAGCAGGACCATGTCTATATTATGAACCACATGGTAGGGTGAATATCACAGTAGAGCAGGATCATGTCTATAATATGAACCACATGGTAGGGTGAATATCACAGTAGAGCAGGATCATGTCTATAATATGAACCACATCGTAGGGTGAATATCACAGTAGAGCAGGATCATGTCTATAATATGAACCACATGGTAGGGTGAATATCACAGTAGAGCAGGATCATGTCTATAATATGAACCACATGGTAGGGTGAATATCACAGTAGAGCAGGATCATGTCTATAATATGAACCACATGGTAGGGTGAATATCACAGTAGAGCAGGATCATGTCTATAATATGAACCACATGGTAGGGTGAATATCACAGTGGAGCAGGATCATGTCTATAATATGAACCACATGGTAGGGTGAATATCACAGTAGAGCAGGATCATGTCTATAATATGAACCACATGGTAGGGTGAATATCACAGTAGAGCAGGATCATGTCTATAATATGAACCACATGGTAGGGTGAATATCACAGTAGAGCAGGATCATGTCTATAATATGAACCACATGGTAGGGTGAATATCACAGTAGAGCAGGATCATGTCTATAATATGAACCACATGGTAGGGTGAATATCACAGTAGAGCAGGATCATGTCTATAATATGAACCACATGGTAGGGTGAATATCACAGTAGAGCAGGATCATGTCTATAATATGAACCACATGGTAGGGTGAATATCACAGTAGAGCAGGATCATGTCTATAATATGAACCACATGGTAGGGTGAATATCACAGTAGAGCAGGATCATGTCTATAATATGAACCACATGGTAGGGTGAATATCACAGTAGAGCAGGATCATGTCTATAATATGAACCACATGGTAGGGTGAATATCACAGTAGAGCAGGATCATGTCTATAATATGAACCACATGGTAGGGTGAATATCACAGTAGAGCAGGATCATGTCTATAATATGAACCACATCGTAGGGTGAATATCACAGTAGAGCAGGATCATGTCTATAATGTGAACCACATCGTAGGGTGAATATCACAGTAGAGCAGGATCATGTCTATAATATGAACCACATGGTAGGGTGAATATCACAGTAGAGCAGGATCATGTCTATAATATGAACCACATGGTAGGGTGAATATCACAGTAGAGCAGGATCATGTCTATAATATGAACCACATGGTAGGGTGAATATCACAGTAGAGCAGGATCATAGAGAAGTCCAACATGTCTATAATATGAACCACATGGTAGGGTGAATATCACAGTAGAGCAGTATCATAGAGAAGTCCAACATGTCTATAATATGAACCACATGGTAGGGTGAATATCACAGTAGAGCAGGATCATGTCTATAATATGAACCACATGGTAGGGTGAATATCACAGTAGAGCAGGATCATGTCTATAATATGAACCACATGGTAGGGTGAATATCACAGTAGAGCAGGATCATGTCTATAATGTGAACCACATGGTAGGGTGAATATCACAGTAGAGCAGGATCATGTCTATAATGTGAACCACATGGTAGGGTGAATATCACAGTAGAGCAGGATCATGTCTATAATGTGAACCACATGGTAGGGTGAATATCACAGTAGAGCAGGATCATGTCTATAATATGAACCACATGGTAGGGTGAATATCACAGTAGAGCAGGATCATGTCTATAATGTGAACCACATGGTAGGGTGAATATCACAGTAGAGCAGGATCATGTCTATAATGTGAACCACATGGTAGGGTGAATATCACAGTAGAGCAGGATCATGTCTATAATGTGAACCACATGGTAGGGTGAATATCACAGTAGAGCAGGATCATGTCTATAATGTGAACCACATGGTAGGGTGAATATCACAGTAGAGCAGGATCATGTCTATAATGTGAACCACATGGTAGGGTGAATATCACAGTAGAGCAGGATCATGTCTATAATATGAACCACATGGTAGGGTGAATATCACAGTAGAGCAGGATCATGTCTATAATATGAACCACATGGTAGGGTGAATATCACAGTAGAGCAGGATCATGTCTATAATATGAACCACATGGTAGGGTGAATATCACAGTAGAGCAGGATCATAGAGAAGTCCAACATGTCTATAATATGAACAACATGGCAGGGTGAATATCACAGTAGAGCAGGATCATGTCTATAATATGAACAACATGGCAGGGTGAATATCACAGTAGAGCAGGATCATAGAGAAGTCCAACATGTCTATAATATGAACAACATGGCAGGGTGAATATCACAGTAGAGCAGGATCATGTCTATAATATGAACCACATGGTAGGGTGAATATCACAGTAGAGCAGGATCATGTATATAATATGAACCACATGGTAGGGTGAATATCACAGTAGAACAGGATCATGTCTATAATATGAACCACATGGTAGGGTGAATATCACAGTAGAGCAGGATCATGTCTATAATATGAACCACATGGTAGGGTGAATATCACAGTAGAGCAGGATCATGTCTATAATATGAACCACATGGTAGGGTGAATATCACAGTAGAGCAGGATCATGTCTATAATATGAACCACATGGTAGGGTGAATATCACAGTAGAGCAGGATCATGTCTATAATATGAACCACATGGTAGGGTGAATATCACAGTAGAGCAGGATCATGTCTATATTATGAACCACATGGTAGGGTGAATATCACAGTAGAGCAGGATCATGTCTATATTATGAACCACATGGTAGGGTGAATATCACAGTAGAGCAGGATCATATCTATAATATGAACCACATGGTAGGGTGAATATCACAGTAGAGCAGGATCATGTCTATAATATGAACCACATGGTAGGGTGAATATCACAGTAGAGCAGGATCATGTCTATAATATGAACCACATGGTAGGGTGAATATCACAGTAGAGCAGGATCATATCTATAATATGAACCACATGGTAGGGTGAATATCACAGTAGAGCAGGATCATGTCTATAATATGAACCACATGGTAGGGTGAATATCACAGTAGAGCAGGATCATGTCTATAATATGAACCACATGGTAGGGTGAATATCACAGTAGAGCAGGATCATAGAGAAGTCCATCATGTCTATATTATGAACCACATGGTAGGGTGAATATCACAGTAGAGCAGGATCATGTCTATAATATGAACCACATGGTAGGGTGAATATCACAGTAGAGCAGGATCATGTCTATAATATGAACCACATCGTAGGGTGAATATCACAGTAGAGCAGGATCATGTCTATAATGTGAACCACATGGTAGGGTGAATATCACAGTAGAGCAGGATCATGTCTATAATATGAACCACATGGCAGGGTGAATATCACAGTAGAGCAGGATCATGTCTATAATATGAACCACATGGTAGGGTGAATATCACAGTAGAGCAGGATCATAGAGAAGTCCATCATGTCTATAATATGAACCACATGGTAGGGTGAATATCACAGTAGAGCAGGATCATAGAGAAGTCCATCATGTCTATAATATGAACCACATCGTAGGGTGAATATCACAGTAGAGCAGGATCATGTCTATAATATGAACCACATGGTAGGGTGAATATCACAGTAGAGCAGGATCATAGAGAAGTCCAACATGTCTATAATATAGACTTTCAAGTAGATTTTAAGATATACCGTCTCAGTCCACTTGTAGTTTTGAGGTAATTATTTGTACGACTCTAGAGAGCGTAACGAAGAGGCTTATTGGAACTGTGGCATGTGTAAATACCATGTGACCATATTTAACGATGTAGTTTAGCTAGTTAATCTAGTTAAGGATAATGAGAGCTGTTGCTTGTCGTGGTATAATAGTGAATAATGTTTGTTTGTCAGTTGTAGTGGCTTTTGCTTAGTCACACCACTAATATCTTTTTCTTGGGCGATAACTAAGGCGTTTTTAATGCAGTTCACCTGATCCGGGAAAATAAAAATGGAAATAAAATACAGTACCAGTCAAAAGTTGGGACACACCGACTCAAAACTCAAGAGTTGTCTTTATTTTTACTATTTTCTACATTGTAGAATAATAGTGAAAACATCAAAACTATGAAATAACACACATGGAATCATGTAGTAACCAACAAAGTGTTAAACACATCAAAATATATTTTAGATTTGAGATTCTTCAAAGTAATGCCACCTTTTTACCTTGATGACAGCTTTGCACACTCTTGGCATTCTCTCAACCAGCTTCATGAGGTAGTCACCTGGAATCAATATGTGTGCCTTGTTAAAAGTTAATTTGTAGAATTTCTTTCCTTCGTAATACGTTTGAGCCAATCAGTTGTGTTGTGACAAGGTATACGGAAGATATTTGGTAAAAGACCAAGTCCATATTATGGCAAGAACAACTCAAATAAGCAAAGAGAAACAACAGTCCATCGTTACTTTTAAGACATGAAGGTCAGTCCATCATTACTATAAGACATGAAGGTCAGTCCATCATTACTATAAGACATGAAGGTCAGTCCATCATTACTATAAGACATGAAGGTCAGTCCATCATTACTATAAGACATGAAGGTCAGTCCATCGTTACTTTTAAGACATGAAGTCAGTCCATCATTACTTTAAGACATGAAGGTCAGTCCATCATTACTATAAGACATGAAGGTCAGTCCATCATTACTATAAGACATGAAGGTCAGTCCATCATTACTATAAGACATGAAGGTCAGTCCATCATTACTATAAGACATGAAGGTCAGTCCATCATTACTATAAGACATGAAGGTCAGTCCATCATTACTATAAGACATGAAGGTCAGTCCATCATTACTATAAGACATGAAGGTCAGTCCATCATTACTATAAGACATGAAGGTCAGTCCATCATTACTATAAGACATGAAGGTCAGTCCATCATTACTATAAGACATGAAGGTCAGTCCATCATTACTATAAGACATGAAGGTCAGTCCATCATTACTATAAGACATGAAGGTCAGTCCATCATTACTTTAAGACATGAAGGTCAGTCCATCATTACTATAAGACATGAAGGTCAGTCCATCATTACTTTAAGACATGAAGGTCAGTCCATCATTACTATAAGACATGAAGGTCAGTCCATCATTACTATAAGACATGAAGGTCAGTCCATCATTACTATAAGACATGAAGGTCAGTCCATCATTACTATAAGACATGAAGGTCAGTCCATCATTACTTTAAGACATGAAGGTCAGTCCATCATTACTATAAGACATGAAGGTCAGTCAATACGGAACATTTCAAGAACTTTGAAAGTTTCTTCAAGTGCAGTCACAAAAACCATCAAGCGCTATGATGAAACTGGCTCTCATGAGGACCGCCACAGGAAATGAAGACCCAGAGTTATCCTCTGCTGCCGAGGATCAGTTCAGTAGAGGTACTGATGTTAACACAGGAAATGAAAGACCCAGAGTTATCCTCTGCTGCCGAGGATCAGTTCAGTAGAGGTACTGATGTTAACACTGTAAATGAAAGATCCAGATCACATCAGATCAGGAGATATTCACATTATACAGGTTGACTGATGTTATCACTGTGTTGTCCTTCAAATGACGTTTCAATACCCAGAGCGCACGCGCACACACACACACACACACACACACACACACACACACACACACACACACACACACACACACACACACACACACACACACACACACACACACACACAGATACAATCATTCACACACAGACGCAGACCCAATCACACACACACAGAGACACACACAGAGACACACACAGACACACACACACACACACACTAATTCTCTGTTATGACAGAAGTGCCAATGTATGGTAACCAAGACAAATGTGGTAATGAGTCCCGGTATCATCAGCATAGAAACAGCCTCAGAGAGAGGCCCTCTGTGAGCCCAAGGAGAGGTTCCAGCTCCATGGTTCAATGTTAATGTGGGCTAATTTGGGCCGGCCTGCATCCCGGCCCGGCGTCGCCCACTGTTCCATTGCTGATTCTGGGTTAAACAGTCAAGAGTCTGTTGTTGGAAAAGGATTATATTTACATTCATCCTACCAATGACTCATATGTTTTTATTTAGCCTTTTTTTCTCTAAAGGTTATTCTTTAATTTGTTGTAAAGAAGAAGTTTGGGTTTACAGTTCAAGACCGAGGTTACAAATAACACTTCCTGTTTTGCATATTTGTGTACAAACACCGGTTGTTCGTGTGCCTTGAATATAGAGACAAAATGGCCGACGAAACACAACGCATCATGTTATTGAGTCTAATTGGCAACGGGCCATCACATTTCCCTTCAGTTCCACAGCAGCCAACCACAAACAACATATCATTATGTAGAGTAGATACACTGTTCTCCCTGAGCATATCATTATGTAGAGTAGATACACTGTTCTCCCTTAGCATATCATTATGTAAAGACGCTAACCCATTCTCCCTTAGCATATCATTATGTAAAGACGCTAACCCATTCTCCCTTAGCATATCATTATGTAAAGACGCTAACCCGTTCTCCCTTAGCATATCATTATATAAAGACGCTAACCCGTTCCCCCTTATTATATCATTATGTAAAGACGCTAACCTGTTCTCCCTTAGCATATCATTATGCAAAGTAGCTACATCAATCAGTATGTTAGCAAGGCCTCCTCCCACCTGCAATTCCACTCCAGGGCAGCATCCGAAATGGCACTCTATAGGGCCCTGGTCTAAAGTAGTGCACTATATATAGGGAAAAGGGAGCCATTTGGGAGGTAAACTAGGTAATTGATTGCAACAGATGTTATCCATTCAAAACCATTCAGTAGTAGTACTCATGTAGAATCCCCAACACACATCCCTCTATCCTTCTCTCTCTTATCCCTCTATCCTTCTCTCTCTTATCCCTCTATCCTTCTCTCTCTCATCCCTTTATCCTTCTCTCTCTTATCCCTCTATCCTTCTCTCTCTTATCCCTCGAAAACCACCAGCTCCGGCTTAACCGCGACAACGGTATTTAGCATCGTTTTGCCCCGAATCAAATTTGAATTGTTCAATAAGGAGTCAAACATCTTGAGAAAATAAGCAACACACACACACCATGAAATTGGCCTGTCACAGAAAGACAGAGAGAGAGAGAGAGGAGAGGAGGAGAGGGAGAGAGAGGATAGGAGAGGAGAGGAGGAGAGGGAGAGAAGCTGCAGGTATACATACTGATGTTCATTAGACCTGCTTGTTTTATTTCACTGTGTTGTGCAGAGAGTAGTCTGTTCTGAGTAGTCCTGCTCTGAGTAGTCTGTTCTGAGTAGTCTGCTCTGAGTAGTCTGTTCTGAGTAGTCCTGCTCTGAGTAGTCTGCTCTGAGTAGTCTGTTCTGAGTAGTCTGTTCTGAGTAGTCCTGCTCTGAGTAGTCTGTTCTGAGTAGTCTGCTCTGAGTAGTCTGTTCTGAGTAGTCCTGCTCTGAGTAGTCTGCTCTGAGTAGTCTGTTCTGAGTAGTCTGTTCTGAGTAGTCCTGCTCTGAGTAGTCTGTTCTGAGTAGTCTGCTCTGAGTAGTCTGTTCTGTATAGTCCTGCTCTCTCTGAGTAGTCTGCTCTGAGTAGTCCTGCTCTGAGTAGTCCTGCTCTGAGTAGTCTGTTCTGAGTAGTCTGTTCTGAGTAGTCCTGCTCTGAGTAGTCTGTTCTGAGTAGTCTGTTCTGAGTAGTCCTGCTCTGAGTAGTCTGCTCTGAGTAGTCTGTTCTGAGTAGTCTGCTCTGAGTAGTCTGCTCTGAGTAGTCTGTTCTGAGTAGTCTGCTCTGAGTAGTCTGCTCTGAGTAGTCTGCTCTGAGTAGTCTGTTCTGAGTAGTCTGCTCTGAGTAGTCTGCTCTGAGTAGTCTGTTCTGAGTAGTCTGCTCTGAGTAGTCTGCTCTGAGTAGTCTGCTCTGAGTAGTCTGCTCTGAGTAGTCTGCTCTGAGTAGTCTGTTCTGAGTAGTCTGCTCTGAGTAGTCTGTTCTGAGTAGTCTGCTCTGAGTAGTCTGTTCTGAGTAGTCTGCTCTGAGTAGTCTGTTCTGTATAGTTTTGGTTTTGAATGAATAACATCTGAAGCAATCACCTAGTTTACCTCCCAAATGGCTCCCTATTCCCTATATAGTGCACTACTTTAGACCAGGGCCCTATAGATTTATAGTACAGACACTTTAAAACCTTGTTTCATATACAGTAATGTTATAGATTTAAAAGACAGACACTTTAAAACCTTGTTTCTTATACAGTAATGTTATAGATTTAAAAGACAGACACTTTAAAACCTTGTTTCTTATACAGTAATGTTATAGATTTATAGTACAGACACTTTGATGATTTACTGGACTGTCTATTTTACCATTTATGAAAATGTAATTCAATCAGTTTCTCTGGGCTATAGTTTCTCAGGGCTCTAGTTTCTCTGGGCTATAGTTTCTCTGGGCTCTAGTTTCTCTGGGCTCTAGTTTCTCTGGGCTATAGTTTCGCAGGGCTCTAGTTTCTCTGGGCTATAGTTTCTCTGGGCTATAGTTTCTCTGGGCTGTAGTTTCTCTGGGCTATAGTTTCTCTGGGCTATAGTTTCTCTGGGCTGTAGTTTCTCTGGGCTATAGTTTCTCTGGGCTATAGTTTCTCTGGGCTATAGTTTCTCTGGGCTATAGTTTCTCTGGGCTATAGTTCTCTGGGCTATAGTTTCTCTGGACTATAGTTTCTAAGGGCTCTAGGTTCTCTGGGCTATAGTTTCCCTGGACTATAGTTTCTCTGGGCTCTAGTTTCTCTGGGCTATAGTTCTCTGGGCTATAGGTTATCTGGGCTATAGTTTCTCTGGGCTATAGTTTCTCTGGGCTCTAGTTTCTCTGGGCTATAGTTCTCTGGGCTATAGGTTATCTGGGCTATAGTTTCTCTGGGTTATAGTTTCTCTGGGCTATAGTCTCTCTGGGTTATAGTTTCTCTGGGCTCTAGTTCTCTGGGCTATAGGTTATCTGGGCTATAGTTTCTCTGGGCTATAGTTTCTCTAGGCTATAGTTTCTCTGGGCTCTAGTTTCTCTGGGCTCTAGTTTCTCTGGGCTCTAGTTTCTCTGGGCTATAGTTTCTCTGGGCTATAGTTTCTCTGGGCTGTAGTTTCTCTGGGCTATAGTTTCTCTGGGCTCTAGTTCTCTGGACTATAGTTTCTCTGGGCTATAGTTTCTCTGGACTATAGTTTCTCTGGGCTATAGTTTCTCTGGGCTCTAGTTTCTCTGGGCTATAGTTTCTCTGGGCTATAGTTTCTCTGGGCTATAGTTCTCTGGGCTATAGTTTCTCTGGACTATAGTTTCTCTGGGCTATAGTTTCTCTGGGCTATAGTTTCTCTGGGCTATAGTTCTCTGGGCTATAGTTTCTCTGGGCTATAGTTTCTCTGGGCTCTAGTTTCTCTGGGCTCTAGTTTCTCTGGGCTATAGTTTCTCTGGGCTCTAGTTTCTCTGGGCTCTAGTTTCTCTGGGCTCTAGTTTCTCTGGGCTATAGTTTCTCTGGGCTATAGTTTCTCTGGGCTATAGTTTCTCTAGGCTATAGTTTCTCTGGGCTGTAGTTTCTCTGGGCTATAGTTTCTCTGGGCTATGGTTTCTCTTGGCTATAGTTTCTCTGGGCTATAGTTTCTCTGGGCTATAGTTTCTCTGGGCTATAGTTTCTCTGGGCTATAGTTCTCTGGGCTATAGTTTCTCTGGACTATAGTTTCTCTGGGCTATAGTTTCTCTGGGCTATAGTTTCTCTGGGCTATAGTTCTCTGGGCTATAGTTTCTCTGGGCTATAGTTTCTCTGGGCTCTAGTTTCTCTGGGCTCTAGTTTCTCTGGGCTATAGTTTCTCTGGGCTCTAGTTTCTCTGGGCTCTAGTTTCTCTGGGCTCTAGTTTCTCTGGGCTATAGTTTCTCTGGGCTATAGTTTCTCTGGGCTATAGTTTCTCTAGGCTATAGTTTCTCTGGGCTGTAGTTTCTCTGGGCTATAGTTTCTCTGGGCTATAGTTTCTCTGGGCTCTAGTTTCTCTGGGCTCTAGTTTCTCTGGGCTATAGTTTATCTGGGCTATAGTTTCTCTGGGTTGTAGTTTCTCTGGGCTCTAGTTTCTCTGGGCTCTAGTTTCTCTGGGCTATAGTTTCTCTGGGCTCTAGTTTCTCTGGGCTATAGTTTCTCTGGGCTATAGTTTCTCTGGGCTATAGTTTCTCTGGGCTATAGTTTCTCTGGGCTATAGTTTCTCTAGGCTATAGTTTCTCTGGGCTATAGTTTCTCTGGGCTATAGTTTCTCTGGGCTATAGTTTCTCTGGGCTATAGTTTCTCTGGACTATAGTTTCTCTGGGCTCTAGTTTCTCTGGGCTATAGTTTCTCTGGGCTCTAGTTTCTCTGGGCTATAGTTTCTCTGGGCTATAGTTTCTCTGGGCTCTAGTTTCTCTGGGCTATAGTTTCTCTGGGCTCTAGTTTCTCTGGGCTCTAGTTTCTCTGGGCTCTAGTTTCTCTGGGCTATAGTTTCTCTGGGCTATAGTTCTCTGGGCTATAGTTTCTCTGGGCTATAGTTTCTCTGGGCTATAGTTTCTCTGGGCTATAGTTTCTCTGGGCTATAGTTTCTCTGGGCTATAGTTCTCTGGGCTATAGTTTCTCTGGGCTATAGTTTCTCTGGGCTCTAGTTTCTCTGGGCTCTAGTTTCTCTGGGCTATAGTTTCTCTGGGCTCTAGTTTCTCTGGGCTATAGTTCTCTGGACTATAGTTTCTCTGGGCTATAGTTTCTCTGGACTATAGTTTCTCTGGGCTATAGTTTCTCTGGGCTCTAGTTTCTCTGGGCTATAGTTTCTCTGGGCTATAGTTTCTCTGGGCGATAGTTCTCTGGGCTATAGTTTCTCTGGACTATAGTTTCTCTGGGCTATAGTTTCTCTGGGCTATAGTTTCTCTGGGCTATAGTTCTCTGGGCTATAGTTTCTCTGGGCTATAGTTTCTCTGGGCTGTAGTTTCTCTGGGCTATAGTTTCTCTGGGCTATAGTTTCTCTGGGCTCTAGTTTCTCTGGGCTCTAGTTTCTCTGGGCTCTAGTTTCTCTGGGCTCTAGTTTCTCTGGGCTATAGTTTCTCTGGGCTCTAGTTTCTCTGGGCTATAGTTTCTCTGGGCTATAGTTTCTCTGGGCTATAGTTTCTCTGGGCTATAGTTTCTCTAGGCTATAGTTTCTCTGGGCTATAGTTTCTCTGGGCTATAGTTTCTCTGGGCTATAGTTTCTCTGGGCTATAGTTTCTCTGGGCTATAGTTTCTCTGGGCTCTAGTTTCTCTGGGCTCTAGTTTCTCTGGGCTCTAGTTTCTCTGGGCTATAGTTTCTCTGGGCTCTAGTTTCTCTGGGCTCTAGTTTCTCTGGGCTCTAGTTTCTCTGGGCTATAGTTTCTCTGGGCTATAGTTTCTCTGGGCTATAGTTTCTCTAGGCTATAGTTTCTCTGGGCTGTAGTTTCTCT
Organism: Oncorhynchus mykiss; assembly: GCF_013265735.2. Taxonomy (NCBI): domain Eukaryota; kingdom Metazoa; phylum Chordata; class Actinopteri; order Salmoniformes; family Salmonidae; genus Oncorhynchus; species Oncorhynchus mykiss. Next base: position 4,371,811 of record NC_048582.1, on the reverse strand, counting down.
GGGCTATAGTTTCTCTGGGCTATAGTTTCTCTGGGCTATAGTTTCTCTGGGCTATAGTTTCTCTGGGCTATAGTTCTCTGGGCTATAGTTTCTCTGGACTATAGTTTCTCTGGGCTATAGTTTCTCTGGGCTATAGTTTCTCTGGGCTATAGTTCTCTGGGCTATAGTTTCTCTGGGCTATAGTTTCTCTGGGCTCTAGTTTCTCTGGGCTCTAGTTTCTCTGGGCTATAGTTTCTCTGGGCTCTAGTTTCTCTGGGCTCTAGTTTCTCTGGGCTCTAGTTTCTCTGGGCTATAGTTTCTCTGGGCTATAGTTTCTCTGGGCTATAGTTTCTCTAGGCTATAGTTTCTCTGGGCTGTAGTTTCTCTGGGCTATAGTTTCTCTGGGCTATAGTTTCTCTGGGCTATAGTTTCTCTGGGCTATAGTTTCTCTGGGCTATAGTTTCTCTGGGCTATAGTTCTCTGGGCTATAGTTTCTCTGGGCTATAGTTTCTCTGGGCTCTAGTTTCTCTGGGCTCTAGTTTCTCTGGGCTCTAGTTTCTCTGGAGTCTAGTTTCTCTGGGCTCTAGTTTCTCTGGGCTATAGTTTCTCTGGGCTCTAGTTTCTCTGGGCTCTAGTTTCTCTGGGCTATAGTTTCTCTGGGCTATAGTTTCTCTGGGCTCTAGTTTCTCTGGGCTCTAGTTTCTCTGGGCTATAGTTTATCTGGGCTATAGTTTCTCTGGGTTGTAGTTTCTCTGGGCTCTAGTTTCTCTGGGCTCTAGTTTCTCTGGGCTATAGTTTCTCTGGGCTCTAGTTTCTCTGGGCTATAGTTTCTCTGGGCTATAGTTTCTCTGGGCTATAGTTTCTCTGGGCTATAGTTTCTCTGGGCTATAGTTTCTCTGGGCTATAGTTTCTCTAGGCTATAGTTTCTCTGGGCTATAGTTTCTCTGGGCCATAGTTTCTCTGGGCTATAGTTTCTCTGGGCTATAGTTTCTCTGGGCTATAGTTTCTCTGGGCTCTAGTTTCTCTGGGCTATAGTTTCTCTGGGCTCTAGTTTCTCTGGGCTATAGTTTCTCTGGGCTATAGTTTCTCTGGGCTCTAGTTTCTCTGGGCTATAGTTTCTCTGGGCTCTAGTTTCTCTGGGCTCTAGTTTCTCTGGGCTCTAGTTTCTCTGGGCTATAGTTTCTCTGGGCTATAGTTCTCTGGGCTATAGTTTCTCTGGGCTATAGTTTCTCTGGGCTATAGTTTCTCTGGGCTATAGTTTCTCTGGGCTATAGTTTCTCTGGGCTATAGTTCTCTGGGCTATAGTTTCTCTGGGCTATAGTTTCTCTGGGCTCTAGTTTCTCTGGGCTCTAGTTTCTCTGGGCTATAGTTTCTCTGGGCTCTAGTTTCTCTGGGCTATAGTTCTCTGGACTATAGTTTCTCTGGGCTATAGTTTCTCTGGACTATAGTTTCTCTGGGCTATAGTTTCTCTGGGCTCTAGTTTCTCTGGGCTATAGTTTCTCTGGGCTATAGTTTCTCTGGGCGATAGTTCTCTGGGCTATAGTTTCTCTGGACTATAGTTTCTCTGGGCTATAGTTTCTCTGGGCTATAGTTTCTCTGGGCTATAGTTCTCTGGGCTATAGTTTCTCTGGGCTATAGTTTCTATGGGCTGTAGTTTCTCTGGGCTATAGTTTCTCTGGGCTATAGTTTCTCTGGGCTCTAGTTTCTCTGGGCTCTAGTTTCTCTGGGCTCTAGTTTCTCTGGGCTCTAGTTTCTCTGGGCTCTAGTTTCTCTGGGCTCTAGTTTCTCTGGGCTATAGTTTCTCTGGGCTATAGTTTCTCTGGGCTATAGTTTCTCTGGGCTATAGTTTCTCTGGGCTATAGTTTCTCTAGGCTATAGTTTCTCTGGGCTATAGTTTCTCTGGGCTATAGTTTCTCTGGGCTATAGTTTCTCTGGGCTATAGTTTCTCTGGGCTCTAGTTTCTCTGGGCTCTAGTTTCTCTGGGCTCTAGTTTCTCTGGGCTCTAGTTTCTCTGGGCTATAGTTTCTCTGGGCTCTAGTTTCTCTGGGCTCTAGTTTCTCTGGGCTCTAGTTTCTCTGGGCTATAGTTTCTCTGGGCTATAGTTTCTCTGGGCTATAGTTTCTCTAGGCTATAGTTTCTCTGGGCTGTAGTTTCTCTGGGCTATAGTTTCTCTGGGCTATAGTTTCTCTGGGCTATAGTTTCTCTGGGCTATAGTTACTCTGGGCTATAGTTTCTCTGGGCTATAGTTCTCTGGGCTATAGTTTCTCTGGGCTCTAGTTTCTCTGGGCTCTAGTTTCTCTGGGCTCTAGTTTCTCTGGGCTCTAGTTTCTCTGGGCTCTAGTTTCTCTGGGCTATAGTTTCTCTGGGCTCTAGTTTCTCTGGGCTCTAGTTTCTCTGGGCTATAGTTTCTCTGGGCTATAGTTTCTCTGGGGTCTAGTTTCTCTGGGCTCTAGTTTCTCTGGGCTATAGTTTATCTGGGCTATAGTTTCTCTGGGTTGTAGTTTCTCTGGGCTCTAGTTTCTCTGGGCTCTAGTTTCTCTGGGCTATAGTTTCTCTGGGCTCTAGTTTCTCTGGGCTATAGTTTCTCTGGGCTATAGTTTCTCTGGGCTATAGTTTCTCTGGGCTATAGTTTCTCTGGGCTATAGTTTCTCTAGGCTATAGTTTCTCTGGGCTATAGTTTCTCTGGGCTATAGTTTCTCTGGGCTATAGTTTCTCTGGGCTATAGTTTCTCTGGGCTATAGTTTCTCTGGGCTCTAGTTTCTCTGGGCTATAGTTTCTCTGGGCTCTAGTTTCTCTGGGCTATAGTTTCTCTGGGCTATAGTTTCTCTGGGCTCTAGTTTCTCTGGGCTGTAGTTTCTCTGGGCTATAGTTTCTCTGGGCTATAGTTTCTCTGGGCTCTAGTTTCTCTGGGCTCTAGTTTCTCTGGGCTCTAGTTTCTCTGGGCTCTAGTTTCTCTGGGCTATAGTTTCTCTGGGCTATAGTTTCTCTGGGCTATAGTTTCTCTGGGCGATAGTTCTCTGGGCTATAGTTTCTCTGGACTATAGTTTCTCTGGGCTATAGTTTCTCTGGGCTATAGTTTCTCTGGGCTATAGTTCTCTGGGCTATAGTTTCTCTGGGCTATAGTTTCTCTGGGCTGTAGTTTCTCTGGGCTATAGTTTCTCTGGGCTATAGTTTCTCTGGGCTCTAGTTTCTCTGGGCTCTAGTTTCTCTGGGCTCTAGTTTCTCTGGGCTCTAGTTTCTCTGGGCTATAGTTTCTCTGGGCTCTAGTTTCTCTGGGCTATAGTTTCTCTGGGCTATAGTTTCTCTGGGCTATAGTTTCTCTGGGCTATAGTTTCTCTGGGCTATAGTTTCTCTGGGCTATAGTTTCTCTAGGCTATAGTTTCTCTGGGCTATAGTTTCTCTGGGCTATAGTTTCTCTGGGCTATAGTTTCTCTGGGCTATAGTTTCTCTGGGCTATAGTTTATCTGGGCTCTAGTTTCTCTGGGCTATAGTTTCTCTGGGCTCTAGTTTCTCTGGGCTATAGTTTCTCTGGGCTATAGTTTCTCTGGGCTCTAGTTTCTCTGGGCTATAGTTTCTCTGGGCTCTAGTTTCTCTGGGCTCTAGTTTCTCTGGGCTCTAGTTTCTCTGGGCTATAGTTTCTCTGGGCTATAGTTCTCTGGGCTATAGTTTCTCTGGGCTATAGTTTCTCTGGGCTATAGTTTCTCTGGGCTATAGTTTCTCTGGGCTATAGTTTCTCTGGGCTATAGTTCTCTGGGCTATAGTTTCTCTGGGCTATAGTTTCTCTGGGCTCTAGTTTCTCTGGGCTCTAGTTTCTCTGGGCTATAGTTTCTCTGGGCTCTAGTTTCTCTGGGCTATAGTTCTCTGGACTATAGTTTCTCTGGGCTATAGTTTCTCTGGGCTCTAGTTTCTCTGGGCTATAGTTTCTCTGGGCTATAGTTTCTCTGGGCGATAGTTCTCTGGGCTATAGTTTCTCTGGACTATAGTTTCTCTGGGCTATAGTTTCTCTGGGCTATAGTTTCTCTGGGCTATAGTTCTCTGGGCTATAGTTTCTCTGGGCTATAGTTTCTCTGGGCTCTAGTTTCTCTGGGCTATAGTTTCTCTGGGCTATAGTTTCTCTGGGCTCTAGTTTCTCTGGGCTCTAGTTTCTCTGGGCTCTAGTTTCTCTGGGCTATAGTTTCTCTGGGCTATAGTTTCTCTGGGCTATAGTTTCTCTAGGCTATAGTTTCTCTGGGCTGTAGTTTGTCTGGGCTATAGTTTCTCTGGGCTATAGTTTCTCTGGGCTATAGTTTCTCTGGGCTATAGTTTCTCTGGGCTATAGTTTCTCTGGGCTATAGTTCTCTGGGCTATAGTTTCTCTGGGCTATAGTTTCTCTGGGCTCTAGTTTCTCTGGGCTCTAGTTTCTCTGGGCTCTAGTTTCTCTGGGCTCTAGTTTCTCTGGGCTCTAGTTTCTCTGGGCTATAGTTTCTCTGGGCTCTAGTTTCTCTGGGCTCTAGTTTCTCTGGGCTCTAGTTTCTCTGGGCTATAGTTTCTCTGGGCTCTAGTTTCTCTGGGCTCTAGTTTCTCTGGGCTATAGTTTCTCTGGGCTATAGTTTCTCTGGGTTGTAGTTTCTCTGGGCTCTAGTTTCTCTGGGCTCTAGTTTCTCTGGGCTATAGTTTCTCTGGGCTCTAGTTTCTCTGGGCTATAGTTTCTCTGGGCTATAGTTTCTCTGGGCTATAGTTTCTCTGGGCTATAGTTTCTCTGGGCTATAGTTTCTCTGGGCTATAGTTTCTCTAGGCTATAGTTTCTCTGGGCTATAGTTTCTCTGGGCTATAGTTTCTCTGGGCTATAGTTTCTCTGGGCTATAGTTTCTCTGGGCTATAGTTTCTCTGGGCTCTAGTTTCTCTGGGCTATAGTTTCTCTGGGCTCTAGTTTCTCTGGGCTATAGTTTCTCTGGGCTATAGTTTCTCTGGGCTCTAGTTTCTCTGGGCTATAGTTTCTCTGGGCTCTAGTTTCTCTGGGCTCTAGTTTCTCTGGGCTATAGTTTCTCTGGGCTATAGTTCTCTGGGCTATAGTTTCTCTGGGCTATAGTTTCTCTGGGCTATAGTTTCTCTGGGCTATAGTTTCTCTGGGCTATAGTTCTCTGGGCTATAGTTTCTCTGGGCTATAGTTTCTCTGGGCTCTAGTTTCTCTGGGCTCTAGTTTCTCTGGGCTCTAGTTTCTCTGGGCTCTAGTTTCTCTGGGCTCTAGTTTCTCTGGGCTATAGTTTCTCTGGGCTCTAGTTTCTCTGGGCTCTAGTTTCTCTGGGCTCTAGTTTCTCTGGGCTCTAGTTTCTCTGGGCTATAGTTTCTCTGGGCTATAGTTCTCTGGGCTATAGGTTCTCTGGGCTATAGGTTCTCTGGGCTCTAGTTTCTCTGGGCTATAGTTTCTCTGGGCTATAGTTTCTCTGGGCTCTAGTTTCTCTGGGCTATAGTTTCTCTGGGCTATAGTTTCTCTGGGCTCTAGTTTCTCTGGGCTATAGTTTATCTGGGCTATAGTTTCTCTGGGCTATAGTTTCTCTGGGCTCTAGTTTCTCTGGGCTATAGGTTCTCTGGGCTATAGTTTATCTGGGCTATAGTTTCTCTGGGCTATAGGTTCTCTGGGCTATAGTTTATCTGGGCTATAGTTTCTCTGGGCTATAGGTTCTCTGGGCTATAGTTTCTCTGGGCTATAGTTTCTCTAGGCTATAGTTTCTCTGGGCTATAGTTTCTCTGGGCTATAGTTCTCTGGGCTGTAGTTTCTCTGGGCTATAGTTCTCTGGGCTATAGTTTCTCTGGGCTATAGTTTCTCTGGGCTATAGTTTCTCTGGGCTGTAGTTTCTCTGGGCTATAGTTTCTCTGGGCTGTAGTTTCTCTGGGCTCTAGTTTCTCTGGGCTCTAGTTTCTCTGGGCTATAGTTTCTCTGGGCTATAGTTTCTCTGGGCTATAGTTTCTCTGGGCTATAGTTCTCTGGGCTGTAGTTTCTCTGGGCTCTAGTTTCTCTGGGCTATAGTTTCTCTGGGCTATAGTTTCTCTGGGCTCTAGTTTCTCTGGGCTATAGTTTATCTGGGCTATAGTTTCTCTGGGCTATAGTTTCTCTGGGCTCTAGTTTCTCTGGGCTATAGGTTCTCTGGGCTATAGTTTATCTGGGCTATAGTTTCTCTGGGCTATAGGTTCTCTGGGCTATAGTTTATCTGGGCTATAGTTTCTCTGGGCTATAGGTTCTCTGGGCTATAGTTTCTCTGGGCTATAGTTTCTCTAGGCTATAGTTTCTCTGGGCTATAGTTTCTCTGGGCTATAGTTCTCTGGGCTGTAGTTTCTCTGGGCTATAGTTCTCTGGGCTATAGTTTCTCTGGGCTATAGTTTCTCTGGGCTATAGTTTCTCTGGGCTGTAGTTTCTCTGGGCTATAGTTTCTCTGGGCTGTAGTTTCTCTGGGCTCTAGTTTCTCTGGGCTCTAGTTTCTCTGGGCTATAGTTTCTCTGGGCTATAGTTTCTCTGGGCTATAGTTTCTCTGGGCTATAGTTCTCTGGGCTGTAGTTTCTCTGGGCTATAGTTCTCTGGGCTATAGTTTCTCTGGGCTATAGTTTCTCTGGGCTATAGTTTCTCTGGGCTGTAGTTTCTCTGGGCTCTAGTTTCTCTGGGCTCTAGTTTCTCTGGGCTATAGTTTCTCTGGGCTATAGTTTCTCTGGGCTATAGTTTCTCTGGGCTATAGTTCTCTGGGCTGTAGTTTCTCTGGGCTATAGTTCTCTGGGCTATAGTTTCTCTGGGCTATAGTTTCTCTGGGCTATAGTTTCTCTGGGCTGTAGTTTCTCTGGGCTGTAGTTTCTCTGGGCTCTAGTTTCTCTGGGCTCTAGTTTCTCTGGGCTATAGTTTCTCTGGGCTCTAGTTTCTCTGGGCTATAGTTTCTCTGGGCTCTAGTTTCTCTGGGCTCTAGTTTCTCTGGGCTATAGTTTCTCTGGGCTATAGTTCTCTGGGCTATAGGTTCTCTGGGCTATAGGTTCTCTGGGCTCTAGTTTCTCTGGGCTATAGTTTCTCTGGGCTATAGTTTCTCTGGGCTCTAGTTTCTCTGGGCTATAGTTTCTCTGGGCTATAGTTTCTCTGGGCTCTAGTTTCTCTGGGCTATAGTTTATCTGGGCTATAGTTTCTCTGGGCTATAGTTTCTCTGGGCTCTAGTTTCTCTGGGCTATAGGTTCTCTGGGCTATAGTTTATCTGGGCTATAGTTTCTCTGGGCTATAGGTTCTCTTGGCTATAGTTTATCTGGGCTATAGTTTCTCTGGGCTATAGGTTCTCTGGGCTATAGTTTCTCTGGGCTATAGTTTCTCTAGGCTATAGTTTCTCTGGGCTATAGTTTCTCTGGGCTATAGTTCTCTGGGCTGTAGTTTCTCTGGGCTATAGTTCTCTGGGCTATAGTTTCTCTGGGCTATAGTTTCTCTGGGCTATAGTTTCTCTGGGCTGTAGTTTCTCTGGGCTATAGTTTCTCTGGGCTATAGTTCTCTGGGCTATAGTTTCTCTGGGCTGTAGTTTCTCTGGGCTCTAGTTTCTCTGGGCTCTAGTTTCTCTGGGCTATAGTTTCTCTGGGCTATAGTTTCTCTGGGCTATAGTTTCTCTGGGCTATAGTTCTCTGGGCTGTAGTTTCTCTGGGCTATAGTTCTCTGGGCTATAGTTTCTCTGGGCTATAGTTTCTCTGGGCTATAGTTTCTCTGGGCTGTAGTTTCTCTGGGCTATAGTTTCTCTGGGCTATAGTTTCTCTGGGCTATAGTTTCTCTGGGCTATAGTTCTCTGGGCTGTAGTTTCTCTGGGCTATAGTTCTCTGGGCTATAGTTTCTCTGGGCTATAGTTTCTCTGGGCTATAGTTTCTCTGGGCTGTAGTTTCTCTGGGCTATAGTTTCTCTGGGCTATAGTTCTCTGGGCTATAGTTTCTCTGGGCTGTAGTTTCTCTGGGCTCTAGTTTCTCTGGGCTCTAGTTTCTCTGGGCTATAGTTTCTCTGGGCTATAGTTTCTCTGGGCTATAGTTCTCTGGGCTGTAGTTTCTCTGGGCTATAGTTCTCTGGGCTATAGTTTCTCTGGGCTGTAGTTTCTCTGGGCTATAGTTTCTCTGGGCTATAGTTTCTCTGGGCTCTAGTTTCTCTGGGCTATAGTTTCTCTGGGCTATAGTTCTCTGGGCTATAGTTTCTCTAGGCTATAGGTTCTCTGGGCTCTAGTTTCTCTGGGCTATAGTTTCTCTGGGCTATAGTTTCTCTGGGCTATAGTTTCTCTGGGCTATAGTTTCTCTGGGCTCTAGTTTCTCTGGGCTATAGTTTATCTGGACTATAGTTTCTCTGGGCTATAGTTTCTCTGGGCTCTAGTTTCTCTGGGCTATAGGTTCTCTGGGCTATAGTTTATCTGGGCTATAGTTTCTCTGGGCTATAGGTTCTCTGGGCTATAGTTTATCTGGGCTATAGTTTCTCTGGGCTATAGGTTCTCTGGGCTATAGTTTCTCTGGGCTATAGTTTCTCTAGGCTATAGTTTCTCTGGGCTATAGTTTCTCTGGGCTATAGTTCTCTGGGCTGTAGTTTCTCTGGGCTATAGTTCTCTGGGCTATAGTTTCTCTGGGCTATAGTTTCTCTGGGCTATAGTTTCTCTGGGCTGTAGTTTCTCTGGGCTATAATTTCTCTGGGCTATAGTTCTCTGGGCTATAGTTTCTCTGGGCTGTAGTTTCTCTGGGCTCTAGTTTCTCTGGGCTCTAGTTTCTCTGGGCTCTAGTTTCTCTGGGCTATAGTTTCTCTGGGCTATAGTTTCTCTGGGCTATAGTTCTCTGGGCTGTAGTTTCTCTGGGCTATAGTTCTCTGGGCTATAGTTTCTCTGGGCTATAGTTTCTCTGGGCTATAGTTTCTCTGGGCTGTAGTTTCTCTGGGCTATAGTTTCTCTGGGCTATAGTTTCTCTGGGCTCTAGTTTCTCTGGGCTGTAGTTTCTCTGGGCTCTAGTTTCTCTGGGCTCTAGTTTCTCTGGGCTATAGTTTCTCTGGGCTATAGTTTCTCTGGGCTATAGTTCTCTGGGCTGTAGTTTCTCTGGGCTATAGTTCTCTGGGCTATAGTTTCTCTGGGCTATAGTTTCTCTGGGCTGTAGTTTCTCTGGGCTATAGTTTCTCTGGGCTATAGTTCTCTGGGCTATAGTTTCTCTGGGCTATAGTTCTCTGGGCTATAGTTTCTCTGGGCTATAGTTTCTCTGGGCTATAGTTTCTCTAGGCTATAGTTTCTCTGGGCTATAGTTTCTCTGGGCTATAGTTTCTCTGGGCTGTAGTTTCTCTGGGCTATAGTTTCTCTGGGCTATAGTTCTCTGGGCTATAGTTTCTCTGGGCTATAGTTCTCTGGGCTATAGTTTCTCTGGGTTATAGTTTCTCTGGGCTATAGTTTCTCTGGGCTATAGGTTCTCGGGGCTATAGGTTCTCTGGGCAATAGTTTCTCTGGGCTATAGGTTCTCGGGGCTATAGGTTCTCTGGGCTATAGTTTCTCAGGGCTATAGTTTCTCTGGGCTGTAGTTTCTCTGGGCTATAGGTTCTCTGGGCTATAGGTTCTCTGGGCTATAGTTTCTCTGGGCTATAGTTTCTCTGGGCTATAGTTTCTCTGGGCTCTAGTTTCTCTGGGCTCTAGTTTCTCTGGGCTATAGTTTCTCTGGGCAATAGGTTCTCTGGGCTATATTTTCTCTGGGCTATAGTTTCTCTGGGCTCTAGTTTCTCTGGGCTATAGTTTCTCTGGGCTATAGTTTCTCTGGGCTATAGGTTCTCTGGGCTATAGTTTCTCTGGGCTATAGTTTCTCTGGGCTATAGTTTCTCTGGGCTATAGTTTCTCTGGGCTATAGTTTCTCTGGGATATAGTTTCTCTGGGCTATAGTTTCTCTGGGCTATAGTTTCTCTGGGCTATAGTTTCTCTGGGCTATAGGTTCTCGGGGCTATAGGTTCTCTGGGCTATAGTTTCTCAGGGCTATAGTTTCTCTGGGCTGTAGTTTCTCTGGGCTATAGGTTCTCTGGGCTATAGGTTCTCTGGGCTATAGTTTCTCTGGGCTATAGTTTCTCTGGGCTATAGTTTCTCTGGGCTCTAGTTTCTCTGGGCTCTAGTTTCTCTGGGCTATAGTTTCTCTGGGCTATAGTTTCTCTGGGCTATAGTTTCTCTGGGCTATAGTTTCTCTGGGCTATAGTTTCTCTGGGCTCTAGTTTCTCTGGGCTATAGTTTCTCTGGGCTATAGTTTCTCTGGGCTATAGTTTCTCTGGGCTATAGTTTCTCTGGGCTATAGTTTCTCTGGGCTATAGTTTCTCTGGGCTATAGTAGTAAAGGCCAAAGTCAATATTTTATCAAATATTTTATTTAAATATATTTCTGATACCTAAAGGGGTCCTAAAACTCCAAATCAAATATCTAAATGATCTATCGTATGACCGTCTATCGTTAAACAAGCCCATTGGTCAGTTTAGTCCCCGCCTTCACATCCTGATACCTAAAGGGGTCCTAAAACTCCAAATCAAATAGCTAAATGACCTATCGTATGACCGTCTTTAAACAAGCCCATTGGTCAGTTTAGTCCCCCCCTTCACATCCTATAACATTCCTTCCTTCCAATCTTCATTTCCATTTTAAATCTGCTTCTTCTTGATTGAAGAATTTCATTTGAAAGACTTTCAGGACCTAAAAAAAAAGGCAAGGAAGGAAGGAAAAAGATTTTGAAACGTCTCCGTGGCTCTTTGAACAAAGCCTGAACAGAAGAGAACAGAACACTGCTGTGGTCCAGAGGAAGATGTCTTTAAAAAATGTTTTTTTACTTTTCCTCTGGTAAAGGCCCGAACTTTCCCCAATTACAATATATAACCTCGACCAGACTGATCAGACGAAGAGACTAAAAAGACTTGCCAGACAGTAGTTTCAGTACTGTAGTAGCAGCGTTATGCCTTTCTTAAGTGCAGACTAAAATGTCTAACTTTTAGGCTTCGACAATCTTCACACTTTGCCCCATAATTGAGGAGTCATCTCTCCTTCCATAATGGCGTCGGGGTGAGAGAATAAGAGGACTCATTTGAAGGGAAAAGTGACTGAAAATCTATTTACACAACTGTGTTTCTAAGACCTAATAAAGACATCGGAGCTTCTCTCTCAGTCGTTTTTAATGTCAGATGTTTGCATTTACAAATGGGATGCATTTCCCCCCCCCCGTCCAAAGACCATTGAACTTTTTAGAGTTTATGATAAATGTGATATCTATTTACTGTTTAG